>NW_008619962.1:92578-110092 GCF_000691845.1 Merops nubicus | reverse complement strand
CTCCGTTAGAGGCTTTCCAGACACTGCCAACGGTTATTTTGTAATAAAAGGAGCGGGAAAATACCCGAGTGACATAAACAAACGGGATTCATTCCTGTAAGAATTTCTTATTCTCTTCCTGGAGGGGACGAAAGGATAGACATCATAATAAATATATAATCATTTATTTAAAATATATAATTGGTAACGTGTTTGCTTCCCGTGGCGCCCCTGCGCCTCTAAGCAGCAGGACCCTGCCCTCCCCGGCAAGGTCGAGGCTCACCTGCCTGAGTTTCTCACTGCCTCCACAAGCGACAGAAAGCAAATATTGCTGCTTAAAAGAGGACGATTATTTAGTAATTCAGCTCGAGCTTTAATGCGGCAGCATCACACGTCTTCAAGGACCTGACGCCGTGGAAAAAGTTCTCACCGTGTGCTCGATGGCAGCTTTCCTTATCAGGGTTTTAATCTTGCTCAGGCATCTTTTTTTTTTTCTTTGCAATTTACTTTTCTTCGTAATAAATGGAGATTAGCATCTATTCTAATGACTGAATGGAGTTTGTTTGGACTTACCTCACAGCAACAAATCTCCAGCACAAAGGAGCATCGCAGCCGTTTAGCTCAGTTACGTACACAGGGTGACAGAATTTAGACCAAAAGAAAATTTCCACCAAGCCCAAGGTTCTTGCCACATGTTCTCCACCTGACAAAGCTGATCCGTCACACCCTGGGCTCCCTCCTCTCACACTGAGCAGGAATTCTACCTTGCAAAGACGTGTAGTAGAGAGAGGCCTGTATCAGAGAGAGGAAAAGTGTTTTCAAACACAAACTCAATATTCACATTCGGTTACAATTGGAGTTTATTTCTTGTTTTACACTGGTGAGTCAGCTAAACCAAGCCTGGGCTCAGCCTAGGGAGAGACCTTCACCCCCTTCAGCTTGTTGAGGAGAACCAAAGTGGCACAAGGACGCCGTGCAATTCCTGCTCTTCCATCTGCTGCTTACCCTCCAAATGGTATTTCCAGTTGTCACCACTCCTCTTCTGAATCTTCCAAGCAGAGATGACTTATTATGCTTGATTTTCTCATGAAAACACGGGGTCTAACACATGATTCAGATCCTTTTCACAGGGAGAAATTGTTAATATGCTCACACTGTGATGCTTTGGCCATTTTTCAGGATTCTTATGAATATTAATTCCTCTTTACATTAAAAAACCTTTCAGTATGATTGCACTGCCTGTGATGGGTCAGTGTTCTGAAGCTGCAGTGTTGCTGCTCACATCTGTGAAAGGCTACCAGTCAAACATTTAGATCACGAACCTACATTGCAAAGTTCATTTTGTTTTCAAACTGGAAAAAGATAGCACCTCTTCCAAGCAGTTTGCCAGTTACTTGACTTTTTATTATGTTCAGTGATCACAGATGAGAAATCATCACAGTCTGATCATTCACTTCACAGAACCAAACTGGGAAAGTTCCCTTGCTGTCTTCTGACAAGAGCATTACTTAAAACAGAAATTGTTCCACTGGCAGATATCATAGACAAGTGACACTTGCTCAGGCATAATTATCCTAGATGGTATGTGGTGGAACGTGTTTCCCAGCTCCAGGTATTCAAGTTTTATCCCTGTTTTCTTTTACATCTTTCTAAAAACTGATGGATGAACACAAACAACAGCATCGGGTCTTGTGCTTTAACAAAATAACCATTTTTCCATAGGAGCAAGATACAGGAACGTCTTCACTAACTCCACCAAGCTGTTAACTTCCAAGCTGCCAGTTCCAGAACTGAGATGCAGAAAGGAGTTCCTGGGCTCCGGGAGATCAGCGGGGTCACACTTGGCCTGCACAAAACCACATGCTGCTGATAAGCAGGCTGGCAGGGAGCCAGTTACCTGCCCTCACAAAGTTTGTCCAAATAGTGATAGGCAAACATGGTTTATTCTAGAACAACCTTAACCAGAGCTTACAGTGATAGGCAAACCTGTTCTTCCAGGAGGACAGCTCGGCACTTTCCTAGACGTTGTTTTCACCAGCAGGTGTTGCTTATGCTTCAAACTAAACATGGAGGAAGAATCAAAGATGTCAGGAGGCTAAAGCAAACCTAGAACGTCAGGCGGTTGCTTGGCTTTATTTTGTCTGAAAGCACAAGCACTGTGCTGTACTTTCACACACCTCTGATTTGGAAAGGAATATTTACTTCAGGAATACAACTCCATTCAGACAGGGCTCTTGGAGAGCTTGGCCCTTCTTATACCAGCAGCAGAACTGGAGTCCAGCCAAGTTTTGTCAGTGTCAAAAAGAAGCAGAGTTTGGCATCTCATGTCAAAGACAACCAGTTTCTAAGTAAAACATATTTTCACACCTATTTGAGTTCGATGTTCTGGCCACTCACGAGCACCAGTTTCTGCCTTTGCAGTGCAAGGAATGACTGCCCTGTGTCTGATTCAACCAAGTGGCATTTCTACTGTTTTCTAACTTGTCCTCTTCAGTTGCCTGTAATGGAAAGGATAGGGTGGGGGAGAGTGACAGGAGACCCACATTGTGAATATAATAATACAAGCAAAAGGTCTTTAACTATTCTACATAGCCAAGAAAATAATTGTTTCCCCCCTCTTGAGTTGCTCTTAAATAAATTCCACTCAAGTTAGTAATTTCATTGATGATTGCTAAAACCCAAAAAATTTTAGAAGTTCTTTGTCCATGATTTATGTAGCTTGTTATTGCATGTTCTTGTGATACAGTACCTCATTTCAAGTATGTTTCTAGTGGTCTCACTGTCTACTTTATATGAGGTTGCATTAATTACATAAGTGTTTTTTAATTCGTCCAGTAATGACTTGAGTTTTTTGTTCAAGTGTTTATAGATAAGAACTTGTAATGATTTTGATTTTAAATGAAAATCCTTTACTTCCACAAACTGAAGACTTAAGTGGGAAGAACAAAACCAAACCAAACCAAAAAACTAGAACCAAACTAGTTCACTGGTATAAAGAAATTAACAGTATCTGATTTCAACATAAAAAATAATAAAATATTTTCACAGGTTAAATCCATACTAAATATGTTTTCTTTTAAAAAACAAAATCAAACACTGATAATCTACAAATTGCCTGTAAACTAACATTGCCATTTTAATTTAATCCAGATACAGGAAAGGCTACATTAGTAAGTTTATTTATTCCCAGTAAAGATAAACAGTTACGTGAGTTTTAAAACAAGATCTTGGTTTTCTGAAGGGACAGGTACTTCTACCCAAGGGGAAAATAAATACATAAATAAAAAGATTTGTTCGTAGAGAAGTTGCTCATGAGGCCCATAGTTTAGGTCCTGCTAGTGATCAGTCTTTGAATTAGTCATCCTTGCTCACCATCATTACCACTAATGCTGCAGGATAGGTCCATGCAGTCTGTTTAACCATCTCTCACTAGAGAAAGTACATTTTTAACCAAAATTAATAACATGGACTATTCTATAGCGCACAAAAGCAAGTCAAACACAGCCCACGTGACTCCAGACTTTCCCAGCTGATGCTGGCTGAGATTTTTATAGTGCTACCACTCATCAGCACCTTCAGCGTTGTCCTTGGACGATCAGCAGCAGCAGGGAGACTCTGCTGGGACTCCACCGTGTTTCTCTTCCTCTGCCTTTCTCCAGGATGAAGAAAAGGCCAAACGCAGGCTGCTGCCAGATGTGATGCGAGACCCCACGGTAGTTATACTGCAGGGATTTTGCAAATGCCTTTCACAAATAAATAGCTTCAGTTGACTAAATCTGTTGATGTCGCTGGGACCACTTACACGAACAAGGCTCTCACAAGGCACGGCTGTTTCGGGGTCAGGACTGCGGGGGGGCTCAGAAAAGCACACACAAGGCAGAGGTCAGTGTTTCAGCATGCCTCTTGAGAGCTATACACATGAAAGCTCCCTGAAAATTATTTTATTTGCTCATAGGAATACTACACTAATGGTACCTATTAAGTTTGAGGAAAGATTAATGACCTGGAAAGCCAATTTAGGGAAGTTTTCCCACCTACAAGATAATGTTGAAAGAAATGTGCAAGCTGTTGTAGGGAACTTGGATTAACTGAAGGTCATATCATTAGGAAAGTGAGAAGAGAAAAAGTTCAAGTTAATAAGTGAGTCATAATGACAAGAATGAGACATTTAAGCTTACTCTGGTGAGGCAGACATAAAGCTGTACATGAAGTTAAAAGAAAGTGCTCCTATGTTTTTATCAAAAAACAGACCAATTATCATAGTAGCTCCTTGTTCTCTGGATTGTAAAAGATAGAAGAGAGACAGGAAAGGAAGCAGTGGCAGGCAAGAGGAGTCTAGACAAGGTCTTTTACTGTCTAGAAAGAGAAAAGGTCATCTCTTACTGTTACAGATGCAGTAGCAGCGGGAGCTGAGTGAGAGCAGAGACGAGTGGTATGAACAGAGGAGCGAGCAGTGAAAGGAAGGAAGGAGTCAAAGGTGCCTGACTCATTCTAAAGAGCCATACTAGTAGCATGGTGCCTTTACTAGGGTCGGAAGTGTGACAGAGACAGGAAAAAAGAATGGCTAAATTTGGCCATGTGAAGTTTAAATCGCCAGCAGCCAATCTGAGGAAAGGCAAAGAAGGTCTCTAGAAATGTGGCTTTGGATGGAAGGATAAAAGCAGTCGAGGAGCAGAGCAGTAGATTGATTTCCTCCCTACATCGTGGTGATATTTAGATGACATTTCAGGTATAACTGGTAGGGATGAGGCAAACAGCGAAATGCAAACCGTTACTTTCAAGAAAATGGAACGCTAAAAATAGAAGTTGTTGAAAATAGTAATAGATAAGATTAAAAAACAGAGCTTTAGGCAGTCCTGTTTATGATGTCCCATCTGACAGCCAAACGCTATCGCTGTGGTAGCAAGTTTCACTTGTTTTATTTCAAGAAGGATGAGAATGGACTGTGTCACAGCAGCCTTTGAGAACCAAAGGTGTACGTGCTGCAAGGTTCAGCACAGAGTGAACTGGCTAGCAAGATCCTGCAAAGGCAGCTACCAAAGGAAGACAAAGGAAGGTGCTGATTTCCAGTTGGAGGCAAGGAGCAGCTGTGTGCAGCAGCATGCCCTGTTGTGTCTGTGAGACTCGACTGCAAGTTCTCATTTCAATAGTCTGTAGAACCAAAGCAAAAGGAGCTATTAGGAAAAACAGAAAGAAGCAAATGACAACTGGAACTATTCAGGAATACAAGGGGAGCGTGATATAGGCAGAGCAAAATGGCAAATATTTTTTAATTGTAGATTATTTTTGCATTCAAAAGAGAATTTTGATGTTGGCTAGATACCTTGCACTATGAATAAACATACCTGAGTCTCTGAAGGATTTAATAATCCAACATGAAGCTCCTGCTAGCCCTCCAGGCAGAGGATGGGCCTGTTGGGTCATGGTTTCATACCATCAAAGAGATAGATTTCATCTTTCAGATGTTGTTGTGCTCGCTTGGTAAGAATTCAGCTTATTAAAAGGTGTTAAATAAGACACAGGATAAAAATACTACAAGGGGGGAAAAAAAATGAAAATATTTAAGGCTAAAAGGCAAAGTAAATATGGAAATAGCATTTGGCGCACACATTCTGAGAACAAAACTCCAAGTTTATTTATTGGAGTAGACCGTAGGGTACCTCTGGGTGGGTGATGGAGCTCGAAGGGCTCTGACCTCGGAAGCAGCCAGTCAGGCAACACCCCGTGCTGCACATGTGGAATGTGCAGCTTTTGGCATGGGAGCTCAAACATTACCATTGGCCCATAGAGCTGAGTGCAGTTTGCAGCGTTGGAGAATTTTATTTTATCTGGATTAAAGTCCTCTTCCCCTTTGGCATTGGAAGGTGTTTACGGCTGTAAAAACAAGAATTGCAAAATATTGCCCTGAAATATACATGGACTCCTCCTGCCAAGCTGACAAGGTTTACTTTGCAGCTTAAAATTAAAATAGGAAGAAAAGCTGCCAGGGCCAGTATGGCTTTTCTAGACAAAGTGCAGGAAAACTACGGGCAAATGGCAAATTAAGCATATCCCTCCAGTTTATCCCTCCAGTATATCCCTCCACAAAAAGTGTTTTGTAATTCTAAAAATCATTTGGCTTTCCTGGCAGGAAAAGATAAGGTGAGGTTTTTGGTGGAAGTAATTTTTTTTTAAAGATTTTTTTGCATAAGATTTTTTGGTAAGACATTTTTTTAAGTCATGCTCAAGTCCTGTTCAAACAAAGATGAATAAAAACCATGGTTAATAGTCTGTGATCACTGACCACATTAGAGCCTGGACTCATGTAGCTTTCTCTCTCTTTGTCCTTAGTTACCTTCCAAGTCTTCCCCCTTCAAATATTCATTCTTCCTTTTCTAGAATTATTGTTCCTCTTGTTGCAAACTGTTTGATTTCCAAGCTGCAGTTTTAAGTTCATCTATAATGGGTTCCACAGTCCTTCTGCAAAGTGAAGCACTATGAAGAAACTTAAAAAAACAAAAATAGACAAAACCCAACAAGTAGATTTGAATTTAAAATATTATGCTACCATTATGATATAGGAAAAAAAGAGCTGATAACTCTCAGTTACAGGTTATTTTCCTTTTATACTGGTGACATGGAATTATACTTGGGGCCTGATCCTGCAGTTGTAAATGACAAAAAGCTCTGTGAGAGTTTTTAACCTGTCTTTATAATTGTTTTGCTCTTTGATTTTGCTGTAGTGTCAACACTTTCACACAGTGCTGGAAGAAAGAAATCCATGATCCTTTAGAAGACAGAAAAATGGAGCATCCACGTTACCAAAGCCTTGGCTAGAGCAGTTCCATATGGATATACAGCAACAGTTCCCACAGTCTGAAAGTTATGATAAATTCTGTGTAGAAAACAGCTCTTCCCTTTGTAAGGAAGGGATAATTTTCTATATTTCATCCTGTGTACACCAATCATTGACATTCAAGTCCTTATAGGCACTATAATTGCCAGTCTTTCCCTTCTCTTCTGGATTTGTTTTTCTTATCATTAAAAGTGTATCTGATTGCTGCACTCCCACATTTTCTGCTTCTCCCTTTCTGAGGCTAAAAAGCTATGCTGGAAACTGATAGGAGAGCAAAACATTAAACAAGTGTTTAATCCTGAACAAAACAAGCAGTCAGTGAGCACCTATGAGATGAGCAGAAACCAGTCTGAAGCAGAAGCCATTGTCATGGACTTCAGCATTTGAAGAGATAATAAGGTTCAGACACAAATCCCTGAAAATAATTCAGCTAAAAGCTAACAGAGGTGGTCGGTCAGAGGTGGACTGACAAAAATGCAAAGGTCCATACATTTCACTCTGAGCAGGCACACACATTGCAATATTTGTGATAATTTCTATATTATTCACAGTTTATGCCTGTTCCTGCTTCTCTCTTCACTTCTTCCTGCCCCCTTCCAAACGGGGAGTTTGAACAAGAACAACTAGTGAGGACCCACTGGAGGCTCATCACTAGTAATGAGATTGAATAAGAAATGTTCTGTTTTACATTCTGTTACCACTCTGACCTCATTAAGGCCCTTTTGTTCTGGAACCTTAGTATCAGGACTTCCCTCTGGCCACAAAGCTGTCAGGTTCACTTACAGCTCAGTTATAAGAAATGTAAATCAGAGCAAATAGGAAGCTATAGCTAAATCATGCCTTTAAAGCATACAGAAACAGTGGTTTTATAGGAAACAAAACATATGAAAGGTGACGCTCTGTGAAAGATATGACCATTAAAATAATTTACTAAGTATCTTTGATGTTCATTTTCCTCAGTTGTAAGCACTCAGTGATCCATCAACTGCAGATAAATGTTGTGCTGAAAGCTTTTGCTGAAATTATGAGAAGGAATAAAAGAATTAGAGACGTAAGACTTCCATAGATGCCCTGTGTTGACATCCCTGTTTCCAAGCCCTATTAAATGAAACAACTCATTTTTTTCTGAGATTTTAAAGTTACACAAGCCTTAATATAAAAAGGAATTACAGAGTAAATCCTATTTTACTACCAATCTTCCTACCAAAAATTAAAATTTTCACCTTGTAAGAAATTACACTCGCATATAATAAAATATTTCAATTGCTTTTTAATTTAACCAACTGCTTTTTTGATTACTCAAGAAAGCAGCCATGGCTTGAAATGTTTGTTTAAAGGGACCCTTTCTTTCAGACTGCTAGGCAAGCTTCGAGGTGTCTGTTCATCCTTCTGTTTTCCTGCAGCTCAGGGAATATTGCTTTTTGGGGGTTTTCTGACACTTCTTTCAGGAAGAATCTGAAATGGTTGTCTTTGCTTCACATATGACGAAAAGAACTGCACAGTGATATCTGCCATTCTCCTCTGTGGAGACTGAAACCTTTTGGCCTGGTTTCAGGCATGGAATATAACTAACACCTACCTATCGACTCAGCTGCTAATTTTGACTGAGATTTTATGCAGAAGATCAGTTTAAAATTTGAATGGATTTGCAAAGCCAGATGGCAAGAATGACCTGGTCAGTCAGAGCATGCTTTCTGGTCCAAACCAAGGAGCTGTCCTTGCCTTCTCATGGTTCACCTTCCACTGCCCACTCTGTCCCAGGGGCAGCAGTTCCTACGAGCAACTGTATTTTCTGAAGCTGTGGCTGATCCTGTTTTAGCCTAATCAGGGATGACCTTCAGCTTTCTGGCACATGGACCCAACGTGGGCAAAGATCACCTCTGCTGATTTAAACAAACCCTTCTATTCATATTAGGAAACAAGCAGTGTTTGTACTTGCTGATTATTTCACATTTCTGGGGCTTTAAGGACAAAAACTTACTCTGAAATGGGGGGGGGGGTAATTGGAAGTACAGAGATTTTTTTTTTTAATGATTGACAGAGCTACAAGTTGCAGCACACTGCAGTGTCTAAATTCTATTCTAGAACTTCAGGTTAATACAGCACTTGACAAAAAACAGTTGGCATTCCAAATTTGTATTTGGAAGAAATATTTCTGTGTAATATCTAAACCAAAATCATAGCTGTATAGTTTGAGTAAAATGTGAAACTTAGGAGTAATGATTTTACTGAGCCTCTAGTTCAGTCTTTGAATATTAAGCTAGAATGTGGACTTTGTGAATGCACGTAAATCGTAGTTTTGTGGTTCTTTACCATCATGATTTTGTGGTTCTTTACCATCATAAATACACTAAATCTTTACTAAGATTCACCAGGACCACTGAGTTGCAGACTGAGCAGATTGGAATCTGGGAAGACATCAAAACTGAAGAATGGAATTTGGAGCATGAGATATGAGCATGCTCATGAGCATGAGAGCTGGATAATGTTTTCAACATTATCCTTGGTGCACTTAGTGGTTTTAGGCAAGCCAGGTGGCTTCTGGATGACTGTCTGTAATATAGGTCAAATGTTTTAGGTAATACTCACAGATTCTAAGTGAAGGATTACATTATTGTCATTAAAAGCTACTCTAGAACACTGTTTCTGAAGTAAGGACACCATTTATGAGCCCAAATCCACTTTGTAACTTTGGAGCCAGGAGCCAGCTTTCATCAGTTCTCAGAGACCACATCTGTAGTGTCACTCTTGCTTCAGTCACAGGCTAACACTTAAGGTCAAATCCTCAAATCACACCCACTGCCCATACGCTGGCGTGTCCTCAGGCTCCAGCCTGCTCTTAGCCAGATAGCTTTCCATCAAGGACATTATGGCTCAGGGTGGGAATCAATATTCAAATTCTCTCTCTCAGTCAACACAGGGGCTGTGCACTGGAGGTGCTGGCCTGTGAGCACTCAAGCATGCATTCAGGACATCTCAGAGTCAACAGGAGTCCTTTAAATCCCATTTTCTAATATGATATGAGCTGTGGAGCTTTAACCTGGACACAAACTTTACATCTCAACAGTTGGAAAATCACTTTGGTATTATGAGTCTATCGACTGCAAAACACTGGAGGTACTTTCCATAAAAGTTATGAAGTTCCACCTCACTGAAACAGAACCCACTTTTAGTAACATACCAGTCACATCACTGCAGAGCTTTCATGTTGTGTTGAAACGAAGCACAACAGCCCGAGTCAAAACTATTGTAGGTATCAAACCCAGTATTGTGTCACCAACATTCCTTCAGCTCAACGTCTGTGAGCAGTGGTCAGTTAGCTGGGCAGTGCAGAAACAACTCCTGAGCTGTGCTATCTGCACTGTTCCTGTCTCTTGTAATTACTTCTACTTGGAGACATCTGCCAAATTCTTCCCAGTGGACATATGGTCTCAGCAGGTAGGAACAGGCCGAAAGTGCTTCTCTTGCACTGACGTCAGTGGAGGAAGTATGACTGAACTGAAAATTAAACATTACCTGACTGCTGCCTTTCTTCCACGAGAACAGGAACTTGGCCTAGTTCTTTCCACAGCTTCTCAAGATACCTGAGTACTTTTTCTTCGAAACAGAAAGTGTCTTTACAGTTAGTTAATTAGAAGATAATACCAGCCAGCTTCTGCTAATTATTTGTATTTTTGCTTAACGCTTATAAATCTACTTGTTCAGGTATTATTACAAGCTAATATTTGTCTTGTAACACACATTAGTCATTACAATTAGCAAGTAGAAATAGATTAGTCATGCGCAAACAACCTCATAAATGAAGTATTTATGCCCCCTTTGGGGATGGCAAGGAAGGTAATTGGAGCCCTTTATGATTATCCAGGGAAACCTGACTCGTCTCTTCTATTCACGTCCTTGTTTCAGGATTTCATTTTGGACAAACTAACTGTATGTGGGCTTCCTTTAAAGCCCAACAGCACCACTTGAAGCTGTGTTAGTGAATTAATGAGAACCATCAGGGGTTACTTTCTCCTGTGAGTGCTAGTCTGCCTTGCTCAGGTAAGTGTCATTCTTTTCTTTCAAAGACCTTTTCAGTTAATACATCTGCTTTTCCCAGGGCTGGCAGAAACCTTCCTTTCACATATATGAGTTTAGATGTTTTGTCTGAGCAGAAAACAAGAACGTTTATCCACAGATTCAGGGCTCCTATCGCCCCTCTCTGAAAAAGGAAGACTGAAGATTACAAAATTGGAGACTGGGATGTCACCATACTCGGTGTGAATGTGTCACCAGTGGCACGCAGCAGATCAAGCAGCTCCCTGCAAGACAACACTCAAAGCAAACCCAAGCTATGATCATGAACTTCCAGGTGTACTTTCCAAGAAAAAGGTTATGCAATGGGCTGATCAGAAATGTTAGTGCCCAAGCTTGCTTAGAGGAGCTGCAAAGGGAAAGGGTCTGCAGAAGTCCACAACGAGGCAGCCTATTGCTTTTTATTCCATTTTCCAGTGGCTTTTCTTTGTCACTTCAACACAAAATTTCATCCTATTTCTTTCCAATTGGATGAGCCACTCAAAAAAAAACTCACTCTTCATGTGAGTGTATAAAATCTCCTAAAAAAGTCACTTTCAAAATAATTAGGCTAAGTCAATCCATAAGGCCATTTTTAAATGAAACCCCCAAGTCATTCCACGTAAGTCAGTTTAACAACTCCATTAGTGTATTACTTTTAGTAATTAACAGTGTATTACTTCAGTGCTTATTCACAAGGAGTGCAGGTAAGCACACTGTTACTGACTGAAAAAGTCACCCTCTTCCCACCCATGCCTTCTTTTCTCTCTTTGCTATCCTTCCTTTGCTCTAATATTTGCAATTTAAAAAAAAAAATCAAATCACTCACAGCTCTTCCTTAAAGAAGCGTTTTCTCCAGCTGAAGAAGTTGTCAAGTTTCCTGAAGGAAGTGGAGAAAAAAGGAATATTTGTTGCTGTGTTTAGCAGGATTACAGAAATAGGTCACATATTGTTTCTGAAAGAACTGGATCACCAGCATCCAGGCCCCCACAACTCATCCTGGTCTCCCTCCCTCCACCCCCGTACCCAGCGCTTGAAGCATTCCGATATCCTTGCCAAATTCCCTCACAAATACTTTAATTCTTTACGTGCATGTCTCATTCCATCTGTTCCACATGCTCTTTATGCCATTTACATTCACTGGCAGAGTCTGTGAGATGACACCACAAGTTATAAATTTGCCATGTTTTCAGGCAGCTTAGGTATCGTGGAAGGGAAACGCAGAGTCGCTCAAGGGCTGTGGTTTCCTCCTGGAGACCTGGGTTAATTCAGCCACAGGGCAAACCACACAGGGGCATTACCAGTGGCTTTTCAGATCAGCAGAGCTGTGGCTGTGAAACGTGACAGGATGCCTTCAGTTTCAGGAGGCAAAAAAGACTCTGCTCTGCAGGATTTATGGAGGAGCTGCATGTGTAAGAGACTTTGTGCCCAATAAGCAACACAGAAAACGCAAAAGGGATGTAAAGGAGGAACAAAGGCACGTAGTGTTCAGTGGGGAAGGTGCTGTTAGGCACGGGCATTGGAACCTCTCATGACCTTCCACCACAGGAGCACACCACAGAAATGGACACACAGACCCTGAGTCTCGGGGCTCTGCCTCTGGGAAATCCGCAGCTGGTTTCGGGGTTTTGCAGTGTGGTCACCCCAGCCCACAAGCAGCTGGTGGGTCTGTCTCGGGGTACACAGAGGGGCCACTGCATCGTCTGTTGCTCACAGGTTTAAAAGTAGTTTCCAGGATAAGAATAGAGGGGGGAAAAAAACAAACAAAGCCAAACCTCTTCAGGTTTCAGTACAGGGACGTTTGTACAACCAAAACCCTGGTCAGCTGTGTGTTTGGCCACATGCCATAAACTCCTTCACCAAATTATATGAAAGCCTCAAGCCATGAAATTTCAATTATGTTCAAAGTGCTGGACACCAAACCTTTTCCTTCACCTCTGTAAGAGGACCTCAGATGAAAGAAAACACATGCTCAGAGGACACATATGAGTCCAACAGAAAAGGCAGCTGAAGAGGACCAGCAAACGTGAGGTTCTGGCATGGCCTGCCCCACAGGGGACAGGGACGCCACAGCACCTGCCGCAGTGCCCAGAGGACAGAGCAGTGGGCATCCTGTCACACGGAGCCAGAAGGGTATCCAGCACTTCCAGCAGCAAGCCAGAGTGCTAGAAACCAATGCTGGAAGCATCCCTTTCTCAGACCATTATACAACACAATGACTTTACTACTCCTATTAAGATGTTGTGAAAAAACATACTGCGTTTCATCAGAGGTCAGTCAACAGCTCCAACCTTCCCTTTTCCCAAAGCGAGACAACTCCGCCTGCTCACCTGGCAAGACAGATTTCTCAATCTTTACCTCCCCATTTTTTTCACATTCCTTTCCTCATCTAATTTTTCCTGTTCAGCCTGTGTGCTCTACCCAATACCTTGTTATCTCCTACCTCATCTCTCTTTTTCTTCCCTGTCTGTTATTGCTACATTGTCTTTAATGTTTTCCTGCTCCCCTTCATTGGCAAGCTATAGTTTTCGACCACCGTGAAAACATTTGATTCATACAGTTCATTGTTTCTCCTGCAAAGGAATCATCATCTAAAATAACGTGCACATGCTTTTAGCAAGAGCAGTAAAGGAAAGAGAGCCGTGCCCTGCTCGCCTCACAGTTTGAAGCTTTGGAGGCTATTGCATGGCAAATGAGAAACGCAAATGATGAACAGCCATCACTGTCTTGAATGGGAAGGAACTTGAGGTAGTCTTTGCAGCACAGCATTGCATTTTTCATCCAGACTTTCTCATGAGAAGGAAAAATAAGAGCTAGATGCTCCATCATCCAAACACTCTCTCCTTTATACACATGCCAAGGCAGCCTAGAATCATGTCTTTGATTCCTGACCACTTCATACCTTCCTGATAAAAAGCAGAGAAGGATCAAGAGCTTGAGGTGATGGCATGAATTCAACACCCTCTTTAGATGCTTTGGTCTAAACCCAATTGCTCTCAGAGGTGCTAATCTGACGGGTAAAGAATTGAGGGGTAGATTTACTTATGGCCGTGCATCACCCTGTCCAAAGGAAGGCACTGCTCTCCCAGAATGGAGCAGAGCACAGACACTCATGAAGGAAGTTTGCTTCAGTCACAGAAGACAGCATGCTGCTCCCAGCCCAGCCAGTGGAAAAGACCAAAGAGAAGCACACGGACAAAGCTTCTTCCTTCAGCAAGGCTGTAGTGCTTTTGGTTCTCAGCTACAACCTTCATGGCCACCTTTACACACCTCTGACAGAACTTGGTCCCCAGCCAAGAGCATTCTCTTCAAGTGTAGGCACCTAAGGTCATCCTTTTAGAAAAGTTCTCTTAAGATGCTGGCAGGACGTGCCCTTTCAGCACAGCAACAAGGAAGTGGGAGACACCTGCCACAGGAGGTTCAGAATCACTTCTCCCACGAAAATGACCCAACTACTAAATTACAGGGTGTTCTAGGTGGAGTGTTCTCCACCCATGCTTTGATGATAGTCCAGTGTGAAAGATACATTGGACAAAAGAGAAGGAGAATGATTAAAGCCTGATGATTAAGGCACAAACTTATTTTGCCTCGTTTCACGACTTCTGCTCTACCTGATGCCATCATGGAAGGCACTTTCCAAAAGCACACCCTTTGATCCCCAGGACCACACAAAGGTCAGTGAATTTGCTCATCCCACTTACCTACAAATTCATTTCCCTTCTAATCTTATTTCACTTTTTAGACTTTCTACTCTTTTTTAGGTGCCTATTGTCTTTGCTAAGTACTGCATCATCTTTGCATTTGAGCATTAGATCCTTAGCATGTGCTGCTTGCATAATGGTGGAGAGACAGAAATCCTGTCTTCAGTTCATTTCATGCACCCTTGAGGGGAAGAAAACCAGGATGGGACACAACAAATGATCAAACTCAGCAAAACCATCCAGGTACCTGTGTCCTAATAGCTCCATTTAACCAAATTTCAGCTATTCTACACTACAAGAGATTCACTCATTTTACATTTTGCCCTCTTTCCAGGTAGATTTGAAATTTTCACTTCTTCACATCATGAAGTATCACAGAACCACATGTTATATGTGGCTTCTCTAATTTATGGTTTCTGATACTACTTTTGTGACTTGTATTTGGTAGTCCGTACCACTTGATAATAACTGTGAGAAATATTTTCTATTCCCCATCTAGGTTGCCAAGCATATATACAAACAGAGAAACATAGGTGAGCAAAGTTCCTAATACAAACGTGTCCACAAAATCACAGTCAATACAGAACAAACTGCCACATTTAGTGCACTGGCATTTCTGTAAATGTGGTGATACAAAGTTCAAGTGTTCAAAGATTTTTTTAAAAGAGAAAAAAAAAAATCTTCATTTACAAAGTTGTGTGTCCATCTCGAGATAATTCTAATGAAAAAGTAAGTATGCAATAAAATTACTACCCAAATAGCTTAGAAGTTAATTGGAGTTTTTCTTTACACTGGAAACAGCACGAGCAGTTATCTTCATCAAGTTAGGGTAGAGGTCAGCATCTCCTGTGTTCTAGGTATAAAAAAGTCTTATAAATAGGAGCAGGAGAAACTGGTCATGAGCACAGTACGCAGAGGAGAAACAAGAGTAGTCAGTTAAGACAGGAAGAGGGGTTACAGCGTGGGGGCAACACAGCATTGGGTGTGTATTCTCCTTAAGCACCAGTCACACAGGGAGTTGAATAAAATAATTGCAAGTAGTAATCCCAGTGGGACTTGGGCCAAAAGGGTGAAAGGAAAGGAACACATTTCAGTTGTGATTCAAGAAGTCCTGGAATCCTTCCTGACCTGCTGGGTCGGAATTTCTGACTTGACACCCTTCTTTGACTCAGAATAGGAAACTGTATCCTAACTGCAGGTTTCTTTTTATAGAGTAAACTTTACTGCCAACTTCCTTTGGAGCACAAGTTTATTCCTCGTAGTCTTTAAGCAACACACCAATCACAAGACACAAGTGCTAGAAAATGGGATCTTGTTCCCCAAACATAACACAATGTCTTTATCCAAAAAGCAAACAAGAGGACAAAAGCTGGTCCTTATTACCCATCTCACTAAATACAGTATGCACTGATGGGTTTTCTAAGCAGCTGGCTAATCCCTCTCCTCCTCCTTCTCCCCATTTAAACTTGGCCAACGTGAAAGGAGAGTGATATGGTCCAAGAAATGCTTGCCAGGATTAGAGGCTAAATTGGAGATTCCTTGGGTAATGCAGTAACAGGCAGAGGACAGGAAAACTTGTACTAACAGAGACACTGATCACAGGGTTTTTCACTAAATTTATTACACAGGAGATGGGCTGTCCTGGAGTGCCAGAGAAGACACCTCCGAGCTGGTCTGGAGGCACTGGAACTGCAAACTCCAGAATATATAGTCTGAGATGTGTCCTAACTTTGGTGTTGATTACACCTTAAAAAGGGAAAGGTTCAAAATAATTGCATTCCCCTTTGTATTATTTTAGAATTGAAAAGGGTAATCTAATTCTTTCAGTATTTTCTTTGAACAGAAAAGACTGATAATACATTTTAAAGTTACATATAAATCATGTAAGCAAAACAAGACCTCTCAGGACTTTTTTGGAGGTTGAGACAGCACCTCTCCTAAAAAAAATCCATCTCACATATTTAAATCAACGTTGACCATTTAATCCCATTGTATCTTATATACAACTTTTTGAGTGAATTATTAATGCCACAAATTATATTAATTAATCTTTCGATTTCCTTCTTACTGAGGCTTCTCTTCAAGGCTATGAAGAGGGCAGAGTTAACAGGCAGGTCCCCACTCTTGGCATCCAATTTGGGGTTGAAAGAAATGTACATATTAAGTGACTTGCCCAAAGTTGTGAAAAAATTTATAAACAAAGAACCAAACACAGAAACTGTATAAAGAAATTAAGCACTTAAACTGAAAGGTCTTTTGTCCCAACCAAGAAATTTAAAAATAACATCCCTATAAAGATCAAAATTCCAGACAAAGCTGTGTGCAATACTACATTTTAAATTTTCTGTTTCTGTAAAGGAGATCAATTATAAATAGTCAGCCAGAAATTTAAGTAGTAAGTTAGAATAAGATGCAAATAAAATCTTCCTACAGAACAAAAATTCTGTGGGTTTATAATACCTGTTTCCCAAGGAGATTTCCATTCTTCTCAGTCCCATCCAGAGTAATTACTCTGTGAAACTGCCTTTGTTGCAATCGGGTGAAAGAATTTTCTGTCGCATCGTTTAAACACAGGTGAAATGTCTCTATTTTGCTTTTGTTCTTTGCATTTTATCATTAAGATCACTCTACCTAGGGATGGGATCTGCAAAGACAGTCAGTTCATGTGCGTGGCCTCGGTGAAAGCCCAGGGGACTCGAGGATACAAGACTGACAGGAGGGTGAGGTCTTGTTTTTGGAGAAACGGAGCCAGCTGTGCTGGGGCACCACTTGCAGCATGGGCTCACTCCCTGGATTTAGCCCTCTCTTCTGTTTGCCAAGCATGAAGAGTCTAATGGTTGTGAATCTGTTTCACGAGCTCCCCTGAACTGACTTCAGTCCTTGCAACAGGAGAAATAACATTTCAAAACTACTAAAGCAGTTAGAAATTACTCATGTCCAAGCCCC
>NW_008619962.1:84957-92547 GCF_000691845.1 Merops nubicus | reverse complement strand
AGCAGGACTGCTGGGGACTGCTGGCTGCTCGGGTCTCCTTATAACAAAAAGTAGTTTATAAAATTTCAGCTTGTATCTTTTTTCATTAATTGCCACATCTTGCATGGAAATCTGAACTAGATGACTGTCTTCTCCCTCCTCTTTTTCTCAAATATAGTGTCTTAGGGAGAAAAAGGAAGTAGATTTGAACATGGCCGGGTAAATATTTCTGCTGGAAATTTCTACCAAAATACATTTTCACTGGTGTCTGGAATTTTTTTATTTGCTTTTTCACATTTTCTTAGGCATGGACACACATAAATAAATGTATTTCTATGACCCCTTACAGACATAAAAATAAAAAAAAAACAACACAGGAAAAAGAAATCAAAATACACCTAGTTAAGATTTGGGGGTTTATTTCAATTAATATTCACTGTTTCTCTTTCGTTAGATTTATTCATTCTAATTAGCAGTGATTTAAAGAGAAAATCCTGCATGCATTGCCTCAAGGCACACAGAAACAGCAATTGGAAGTGGCTTTAACACATTCTTCCCACACAGGGGAAGGAACCTTCCCCTGTACAAATACCGAAAGGATTCACATCCACTTCAGCCCGAGGGTCTCCTCCCTGGAGAATTTTTTGCACGTTCTCTTAGGCACATGACAGAAGGGGTGGGTTGGGCAGTTACAGTCACCAGCCAACCACCCCAGCCTAGCTGCTAATGGAAGGAGACACAGACATCTTTAAAGCAGCACTGTAGGGAAATTAATTCTTCCTGCACATAACGTAGGCTGCAGTGGTTTGTTTCTAATGGCAAATCTGAGCTGGGAGGTTTGCAGAGTTCTCACCTCTTGTTCCATTTGGAGAAGAGAAGCTAGTGACAGAACTGCGCCAACCCTCGCCAAAATATCAGCTTCTCCAGCAGCCCACAGCCTGTTCTCAGTCATTCCGAGAAAATTTCCTGATGGTGTAAGAACCATCTGAAAACGGTTGCTACCAGCACAACGTGTCAATCTTTGCCCTGGGTAAATCAAGGACGACTCTTCCCCCTGGCCTGTTGGGTGGTGTCTGAGCAGAGTCCACGCACAGGGCTCCCACAAACACCGGTGGAGGTTTCTGCATGGAATGACTGCAGAGAGGCAGCTGAAATCTGCTCTGCGGCGGAGGCATCTGCATTGCAGATTGGAGAGGGAAATTTTGCCCTAAGTGCCAAATCTCATCTTTTAAGAGCAAAACTATTTTTGTTTCATACAAGCGAGAAAACGATCATTTGGGTAATAGGGAACTGAGGAGTTTAAAAGGGTTTTTTTAAAAAAATAAAGGTAACCTTCCTGCCATTTTATAAAGTATTCTAAAAATATTTTTCCCCCTTTTTTAAATTATTTAAAATGTTTTTGTTTCCACACACCTTTCTAGGATTGACAGTAACAACACAGGGCATATCTTTACTTACTTGCTAATTTTCAAAATGACTTGGAAAACTTAAGGTGCAGGGATAAACTCTTCACTCCTGATGTGGTAAAAGACAGCACAGGAACAAATGAAAGCTGACAAAGTTCACAGAGATTTTATAGGAACAGTGTGTAGACAGATCAGCATAGCAATATTTCATGGCAGTTAGGAACAAGAAGGAAAGAATGCCATGTAAACCTTATAGTCAAGAAAAGCTGAAATTATTATAGGTTGAAATGATAGACAAGAATTTAGGGGTGGATAAGCTCATTCTCCCGCACTCACATTTTGGGATAAACTTCAAATTTAGCACATTTGGTCAAGACTATCATAGGGAGCCATGGGACATCTCATTCCATCTTTACTGCAACCGCTAGTGGGTGAAAAATGAGCCATGGGGAAATAAGAAGCTTCCTTTTTCTCTTAGTCATACACCAGAGAATGCTTTCTGCTCCTTTCCCTCACCGCCCCCCTTAACGATAAAGCCAACGTGCAATTTTCTGCTATTCCACAGCCCAGTGTAAGTACAGGTTTACCAAACAGAAGGAGTAGGTACATTTACTGATACACCTGATGATCTGAAGGATGGGTACTTACCCCTACTAAGTACGTACAGAGGAAGCTTTGTGTTCTATTTCCACTGGAAATGGCTTTCTTCAGTAGAAATATGTTCTGTAGCAATGGCTTAGAACGAAGAGTGGAGTGATGGAGCAGTAGAACAGGCAGGTCTGGCAGTGTCAACGACTGCAGGACTCAAAAGGAACTTGCTCTGGCAGATAAACTACTTAACACAGTTCAATATGGTGAGTCCCTACAAGAAGCTTTAGCCTCAACTGTATTATCAAACACTCTTTGGGAAGAGTGATAAAGGACAGCCTGGTTTTGAGTACAGAAGACAACACTGCAAGCAGCCCTGCTTCTCTTTTTTCATCAGTTTGAATATGGTGATGCCCCTAACCTGTGTAAAGGTATTATTTACACATTAGTAAAATCCTGTACATAAGCAACCGTCTATGAACATTGTCCCCCCTTCCTGACCTCAAGAAATCTCCATTCATTTTTATATGGGCAGCCAAGCCTGTGAATTGCAATCTGTTTTGGGATCTGTTTAGTCAACAGCATACCCAGCAAAGCAAACAAGACCACAGACCCAAATAATCCTGCCCTGTGTCAGTGCTCAATGATACTGCTCTCCTCCACTGGGCCCTCCTTCCTCTCCTGGTACTTTGAGTAGATATTTGTCCCAAGAACCCCTGTATTAAACCACACTGTCTCTGTTGGCTCAGATGAAGTAGGTAATGACTTAATCTGAGATTTGATCTAACAGTAAATGAAATTTGGCCCTGACATGGAAAGAGTTTTAGGGCAGGGATACGGTCTTGATTATTGCCTGTAAACAATCTATCTGTTCCCCTGAAAAAAAAAGGGGGTTGGAAGTGATCAGTGCACGGTTTCACACCATGGGATCCGGTAACATTTTCTGTTTCAGACGTTTGTACTGTGACTGTCCCTGTCACATATCCCACAAACTGTCCGTGAGTGAGCAAATGAGTAAGACCCACCTATGAGCCAGGCACTGGCTGTACTTTCCTAGGCAGAGGAACAATTACCTCACTCTCTGCTTCAGAAAATCCAAACAAGAAAAGGCCCGAATTCTTCCCGACGTGCCTGTTTTGAACACCGTGTGCACTTCTCTCCTCCCCTATCAATACAGTTAGATCATGTTCTTTTTTCATCAGGTCACAGCACATTTCACTCTGTCAGCATGATATAATTTGCTACATAGGTGATGTATCTCCCGCGCTGAAATAAAGGATCTTCTCATGCTGCTTAACAAAGGTCTGATTCTAATCACATTCATCACCGTTTGGTTCTGAAATTGGCTGGAATATTTACATTAAGTAAAACAAAGTGATCTGAACAGACGATCTGAGAGGGCAAAAGAAGCTTTAAAGATGAATAAAGTAGCTATAAACAAACCTCGCTCAGAAGAGAACCTGGGGGAAACTTAAAAGTTGCCATTTAACCTCTTTGCCTATAGTAATCTCTCACTCAAAGATTTGGCAAAGGAAAAAAAAAAGTTTGAAAGAGACAACTCAAAATCTAATTATGGTAAAATGACTAAGGACTAGTTACAGACTCACACTTTAATTTGGTCCAGGAATGATGGATGCATTATATGAATCGTGATTCACGAGCGAGGCAGTGAATAAGGAGGTGTGGGAAACTTTTCTTTCAGTTAATCCCAATTAATGTTGTGAATGGGCTCTCTGTAAAGCTTTCCTACCTAGGAAGATTCAGGTTTTAGAGCCAAGGTAATTCAGGGAGTGTTTATTAGTAAGTAATGGCCAATTTTGCAAAAACTGACGCCTGTAATTGATATCTGTATTTTGTAAAAAAAAGCTATTTTGTCAATGAGAATAACCAAATTTATGCTCGTCACCTGTATAGTTGTGAATTAAGTTATATGCAGCATTTTGAATGCTATGATAATACCTTTTGTGTATAACAGTCCTTAAGTTCTTTACAAGCACCAATTATCTTGTGGTGTGGGGAGTCTTGTCCTCATTTCACATGCACAGAAGCTGAAAAGCAAAGCCACGTAAGGCTCCTGTGAGAGCCGTTGGATTAACTAGTTGTCTTCAGCTCAGAGAAGACAGAATGAAGAGAGAGAGATTTAAATCCTGAGTGTAATGGATAAAAGGAATGAAATAATATTGTTATTTCATTCGTTTCTCACGTTACGAGGGTCAAGGAGCCACGGAGAAGAAATATTATAAATGAGTCTAAAAATGGACAAAACAAAGATTTTTCTTCATAACTGAAACTATGGAATTCATTGATGCAGGATGAGGTGGAGGATTTGAAAGGCCTTAAAGTGTTTCATGGAGGAATGATCGATTGATAGTTATTAAACTCGATGGCTTATATATGTCCCTCACATATGGATATACCATGAGCTACCCATTGCGAAGAGCCAGGAGGATCTCAAAGTAGGACCTTACCCTATGCATGGTCTATACACCAGTCCAGCTTGCCCAGCATGGCAGCTGCTGGTTTTATGTTATTCATGTACCACAGAAACCAGGTAAGCAGCCCTGACATTCTCAAAGAGTTTTCAAAGAGAGTTTCTACTTCAGCCAGGGGTAGAGGGATCATCGTGGATACAAATCCCTGTATCAAAACCTCAGATGGACCTCTGGATTCTGAATCAAGTCCACAGCATGGCTTTGTATTCTGGCCCTGGGGTACGAGCACCTATAATACCACAGGAATAATAAATCTGAAATTCCAAGATGATTTAATTGCTTTCAAAAAAATAATAATCTTTATATCCACAGCTTGTAACACAAAATTAATCTTGAACTTGACCCACATCTCCTTTTCTCCCTCATTCTGTCTCTAAATTCTTTGAGTGGGAATGAACAAACCATCACAGAGCTGTCTCCACTACGCAGAACTTACCCATCCAAATATAGAGGCCTAGCAAGTTTTTTCTCCCCAGTCTCTGCTCTGAAGATCTTCATGCTCCAGAGATGAAGGAAGAGAGCAGATTCCAGGGAAGAAATGGTTCTGTAAACTCTGCGTTTTTTATCGAGCCCCGCTGATGGCCATGTCCCACTTAAGAGAAATCCTCCTCCAGCAGCCCCTCAGAGAGACCTCGTGTCCAGCACTCACGCAGAAGAAACTCTCCGACTGCATTCCCCAGCTCCCTCTGAACTTTCGACCCTGCTGTAGACTCTGATTGCTGGAACCAGCAGGATTATTTCCACGACCTACTTTCTAGGTATGTTTTCCTACTGCACAGTGATATGGCCAAGTGCTGCTCAATGCTGTGGTTTTAATGTGGCAGGAACTGTTCAAGTGCCACATTGAAAGTTGTGTGTAATGGAGCAGTGCTCAAGAACTCTGTACAGATGCATCACTACTATTCCCCAAAAAGCAGCCAGTAAAAAGCACGTTCTCTGCTGCTGGAAGGTCCCATGACATTGCAGTAACAGTTTTTGTATAGTTCTCTGTTCCTCAGACTCATCAGCCCTGAAGTCAGAGAAGAGAGAACAAAGCCACACAGACTTTTCCTCGTGGCTGTAGTAATTAGGCAGCTTCTCCGGGAGGATTAGCATGTGTGTGCCCTCCTCCAGAGGCAAACATACCTTCTGCCCTTGGTGAAGAGCAACGGATTGTCTGTATCCCATGCACCTGCCAGAATAATGACTACCTCTGCAGCAAGGTATCTCCCACCCTACCTGGTTCAGAGGGGAACTCGAATCCTTCTCCTTGTCTATGGATACAACTTTTGAAACTGAAGCCATCCCCAAACTGCCCTGGCCTCTCAAGTTCATGGTTTCAGACACCTCAAGCACTCTAATGCTCTAATGAGTGGTGCCATTCACTGTGCCCCTGCCCTTGGCAATGCATAGGGATGGAAATGGTGTGTTTGGTCTTTGTGAGGCTGACCTTACCCAGCCAGGTGCAGTGGAAGAGAGGTAGGCTTCACCCTGCAGGATAGCTTCATTCCTGCTGGCCTCCGCTCTTCAACTCCTTTCACAAATCAGACTGTAAATAATAGATGGTGTCAAAATTCCCAGGGAAAGACTACAAAGGCCCCTTCTGATTCAGACAGCATCTACAGACACTTCACAACATAACCCATTGCCACATGTGATGCAGGCTGGAAAACAGAGAGCTCATGTACCTGTGTGTAAGCACAATGCTGGAGTCACTAATATCCCTGCTGAAATTCATGGAATTATATCAGCAGAATGAAAAAAGTTCAGACACAAAGTGTTATTTATATGAAGGCTTGCTTAGATTACCTTATGCAGTGAGTGGATGCTTCTTGACGTAGCCACATCTTTATTATATAAGTATATAATAATAGGTCTGCCTAAATCACTTGGGCAGGCAGGAGCTGGCCCAGCAGAGCAAAGCATTGCCAATTGACTGGCAGGCTTAAACTGACATCTCTTCTATTTTAAGTTTCTTTTCAGCATCAGCACAGCTGAGTTTTTCCTGGTAAATCTCCGTATAGTTCCAATGAGTGTCTGAACAACTTCCATCTAGCAGCTTATCTACATTACAGCTGCTTGACAGGACTGTAAAGTGGAGATAAACCCCATAGCAGGAGGTCCACTGCCTTAATGACCATTGGCCTCAATAATTAAAAACAGGGAAAAGAAAACCAAACACTGAGCATCAGGCCAGGCTGAAGATTCCCTGTGCAGCTTCCAGCCAGACAGTTTTCATCTTGTTTCATGTGACATCTCTCTTCTGCAGGAGTTTCTCCAGTCTCTAATAGTACATAGTCCCTGTATCTCTTGGCAGACTTCTGAACGCCTTTGCAGTCCCCCTCATCCCAGCCTGAACCCCATGCCACCAGCCTTTAGCCATTCTCTTCCCCCCCTGCTTTCTTCTGCACACAGGGAGCACCACTGACATTCAGTCCCTCAAACTCCCACCCCACTGCTGCCACAACTGCTCTCCATTTCTCTGTCCTCTCAGAATCAACAAAACTCTACATTGCTCATCACAGGAGAATAAATCATCCTAGAATCCTTAAAAATGGCAAATGTCGTGTGAGATGCCCAAAAGAATAATTACATGTACATTTAAAATAACAGTATAAATTATTAAAATATTTGGGTTTGTCCATGGGCAGTAACTTTTTGTCCCTTCGTGTTCAAAGTTGAGTAACTGCTTGAGGCACTAGAGAGTTATATAAAACTTGAAAAAAGCTGTACAGAATATTTCTTAAGAGAAGCAAAGACAAACCATACAAGAAACCTCTGAATAAGGCAAACATCTTGGGGTTGTGATAAAATAAAAGATTACTCTCAAGTGAAATTCATCCCCTAGTTTACACTGGGCTCTTTGTATCATTCAAGCACAAGGAGCGGCAACTCCTACCACCTTCTGAAGGCACAGTGCAATCCTAACACACTCACTCCAAAGCCCTGGTATCAGAGCTTTCAGGATGGTTGTATCCCAAAGAGAAATTTCCCAGGCTTTGTCTGAACCAGCAGATGAAATCACTGGTGAATAACCTTGAAGCCCAACACTGGTTTAAGCTCAAAGAGCTGAACGTTTGCAGAGTGGACAGAGCACAGCCCTTCCAAGCCTGGCCCATCTCCACAGTCCCATTGTTCTGAAGTTG
>NW_008619962.1:56599-84926 GCF_000691845.1 Merops nubicus | reverse complement strand
CTGCTGAACTCCTTGGCCTGGTGCTGAGAGAAGTGCCCCTGGTGAGGCTCTGCAGGAACACTGCTGTACCAGGGGGACCAGAGGAGTTCTTCCAGCTGCTTTGCATACACGCTAACACCAGGCAGGATGAAACAGCACCCAGAAAGTGAAACTAAGCTAAACAGTATTAGGCAACACTGTCAACAGTTTCGAGCACTTCTACAAGGAAATACAGTAGCAGGATCTGTTTGTTCTTCCCTGGTAAACACCTCCACTTTGGAAATCCATAACAAACACTCTGTAAAGAGCTGTAGCCCTGAGTACTCCGCATGGCACCAGGCCAGTATCACTTACTCTGTAGGAGGCCTAGCTGGAGACATATTTGGAACTAGCCTTGACTGACTGACACTCATCCTGCTCCCTCCTGCTGTAAAAAGGGTACATTTGCCTCTGTGTTGTTTTTAAATTAGCTGTTTGTGATAGTGTTATAGAGGAAAACTAAAGGTAGACATTATTAATAAGCCATTGAAAATAAGGCAGTGTGACCAAAGTGTCTACATTTCAGGCTCTTCATATCCCAAAGGAAAAGCATTAGTGTGGCTGTTTTATTGCCATGTGGAAAACACCAGAATCAGTCACCAACTTTTGACTTTCTCAAATACATCAGAGAAAAGAATTCACACAGTATTTTGTAGAGACAGAGCACAGGCTGAGCACAGGCACCAATCTACAGGAGACTGGAGAGGTTGCCTGGGCATGGAGAAGTGCCTGGTGGAGCTCCGTGGCTTAGCAAAAGATGGTGGATTGCCTTTCCTAAAAGCCTGTCCTCTCTAACCCTGGTTTGTAAGCCTCTCCATCACCAAATACCCACACATGCTGTTCCCTTGTTTGCAAAGCAGATGGTAAGCCAAAAAAGTTCTCCTAGTGTCATCTTTGTGATTCTTTCTTTGTGCTCCAGAACAACAGTGGTATTCTCAGGACCCCAAAACTGGCAAATCTGTCATGAACTGAATGTGTTCAGGCTTAAATGATTTTAAAACTCTCACTCCCTATAAAACTATTGCAGGATTTCAATATCATGATATATGCAATTAAGCTCTACTGTCAGTCCCTTGAGTCCTTCAATAAACCCATGGCTGCTGGGCTTGCTGCTTCTACTCCAGCTCCAGCTTAACTCAGACACAGCCATTTCTGCATCAAGAGGTATGAAATGTTCAGAGTCTCTGGGGGTGCAGGTGCATCTGCACAGAAGAGAACACTGTGGATTGCTGTTTTGTTCAGACCTGTCATGGGTCCAAAACCAATGTTCAGAGGGAAAAACTGCCAAGCAGGAGTGGGTAGAAGAAAATGGTGAAGTGGGAGCTCGGAGCTGGATTACAAAATTCTGGAGTGACGTAAGAAGTGAGTGCATGCAAGTCCTTATACAGCCCTTAACAGCCACAAGATAGCTCTCCCTGAAACTCACTGTCTTTTCCTGGGCTCTGAACTCTTCCTTCCATGAGAAGATTTTCCTCACTGAATAGAAAGCGATAGGGCATTCCCTCTGCTCCCCGCTGGAGAGGTGCTTTCCTTCTCAGCACTATCTCTGTGGGGTGAAATGCCATGCCCAGGGCTGGAGGACTCCAGAGAAGGAGAACCAAGACAAGGATGGCAGGGGACAGAGAGCCACACAGACATTTCATTACCCAGAGCAGCTATTAGAGGACAACTTGGGAAATAATCTAACAATCAGGTGGATTTACTTTTCCATGTATGTTATCACTTTTAGGATTGAAAATATTACTTTACAAGGAGACTGGCCTAAAAAGAGCAAGAGAGTTGGGAACATCTGAGCCAAATTCTTTTTGAGGACGCAAACAACATCATCTAGGGAAAAAAAAAAAAAAAGGAATAAACCCCCAAAGTATCCTAATTTTCCTTTATGTTCTTCCATTCCCCTGGGAACAGGAAATCCATCCTGAAGTTACCTCTCTAAGCTGCTTTCTCTCCTCTTGTTTGATTCTACCGACGTTCTCATCATTCAAGAAAAGTTAATTTATCCACCATGAATTTACTTTCTTTCAGAGACAGTCATTTCAGCAGGCATGGCTTAGAACTTGGGACTACCACCAGCACTGCTATTGGTCTGCTCTGACCTTAGGCAAGTTATTTGACCTCTGACTGTCTCAATTTGCCAGCCTGATGAATGGTGATGAAAACTACTTCATGAGAATATACTTTCTTTAAAAAGTTATTAAATACTCTGCAATTACTGGATAAAGATTATTCTTAGCCCTTCAACACGATTCCATCTCTTACCAGATATTCAAAGTAGCTATTGTCCAAGCTGGGTGCTGGGCCACTTTTGAAGTGACAGGTTAATTTTCTCAGCAGAAACAACACTTTGTGCACGTCTCAGCTGTGTGTCCTCCTTTCCCAGACACATGGACTTTTCTGCATTCATTTAAGCACAGTGGAATACATATTTCTGGCTCCTTAGCCAGACACTACTAGTTTCTAGGTCAACCAACCATGATAGCTTATTTAAAATGGGAATAAAATAAAGGATTGGTGTATTTAATTTTTTAATTTAATAGTGTTCCATTCATTCCTTCTCTCCAATCATTCACCTCCAAGAACCATCTCTGATTCCACTTGCTCTTGTGTAATGCTCAAATTACCTACAGCTGATCAAATAGCAGTTTCTACGCAGTGACCCCAAATTCTTGGAGAACCACAGAAGACACAGAAATGTGACCTGACCTGCTTAACCCTGTCTGACCTTCCTTGCCACTCAGCCTGACCTGACCTCACTCCTTTTATTCCTCCCAACACACTTTAACAGAATCCACCAGAGGAAAGCAGCGGGGGGAGAAGGAGTCAGTCTGCCTTAACATTTATTTCAGAGAAGTGTTTCCTTAACTAAACATTATAACTCTCAACAGTGACTTCTAAATTGCTGGAACATTACCTCCCACCCGGCCACTGCAATCAGCTCTTTGCTTAGCACATATTCCAGAGTATTCTTGACCCACCAAGAATGCTTCTGACAGCAGCACCTTAGAGTAAACAGAACACATTCCTGAGTAAGAATTTCTTGATACTGCAGAAAACTTCCCTATTCTGTAGATAAGAGTGTTTGGGAATTGTATCCATTGGTCTAACAGACACTGCCACTCTGCTTACATTTGTTGAGAGAGGACAGGGATGTTTCAAGTCTGTCCTCACATGCTGCTGCTATATAATCCTCATCATAACATGATAACAAATAATCATAAAGACTTACAAGAGCAAACCATCCCTTGTAAGACAGAGCCAGGATTAGCAATAACCACACCACTGGACTTTAGCCAGTAACTCCTCATTGCTTACTCCTCTCACTGTTTCAAAAGCACAGAGACACTTCTGGCTTTCCAGGGGACCTGTATTTGCAGGCAAGCTTGAAAACTCAGAGACATAACAGATGTCTCCCTCCTCTTTACTTTTCTCTCCACTTACATAATGCTAAATAATTTGGGCAGAGGATAGCTGAAATCTCTCTTATTCCTTGCTTCCACAGCACACACTCCAGACTGGCTGCTCTCATAAGCAGTCTGATCAGCAATACACTGTACAATCCTGCCAAACTCAATGTCTCCCTTTGCCCCCAAAATATGAAATATCACTGCTTTTGAATGCAGATAGTGTAGCATGTTCATTTACAAGAAGAGTAAACAACAAGTGCGTGTTGTTTTCCAGAATATCCATCCAAAAGCATTTCCCAATTACTATAAAACCTGCTGTCTTTTCAAGATGAAAGGTCTCCAAAATTAGGCACGCACAGAAGAGAAATAAAACCTCTGAAATGGAAGGAGCCTATGCAAGGAGATCCTATGTATGGAAATGCAGCCACATGATGCAGTTCTACCCAAGGATGGAGAGGAACTCAGGGGAATATTGAACTTTAATCTAAAAAAATGGGTTATATTTATGTCACTGTGCCAATCTGGTAATCAGAATGATTCTCTGACTTTGGCATCACACGCCATGTGGGATGAGTTGGCAACATGAATGCCTAACGCCCTTCAAGCTCAGCTGGCATCAGGAAGGCCATGTCTGAGGGGCAAAATGGATGCTAGAAAAAACGAGTACGTCCTCACCACAGAACTCAACATGCCCAGAAGAACAAACTGGACAGGAGGAAACCAGACAGTGCCAGAGCTGGCACTGCCAAAAGTCACACTTATCTTTAACTGCCCTCACGCAGGGAGGCTTGGAATGCAAAATACCTGTCCCAGCAGATTTAGAAGTAGACTCTTTTTGTAAGAAAATGAGAAAGCAAACTCCTGTAGTGTCCCAAAGTCCTCCTGTAGTGTGATGAGTTCCAGCTTCTGAGACTTTCATAAAATCTGTGCTCCTTCTGGCCTTCCTCCTCTTTATTCTGCCTGCCTGCTTGTTTCATATTAGAACTCCTTCAAGACAGTGCCCATTTTGCTGTTTGGAAGGCACATGGCGTAGAAACCATGTCACTGCTGCCACACCACGGTGACTCCATCCCTTAGCTTTTCAGCACTAGGGAAAAATATAAACAATACAACACAAACAGATCAAAGAATGTATTTTAGACATCTAAATTAAAAATTGGGTTGGGCAGTCTCACCCTCACTCTCTCTGATGCACATCATGAAAAGAGCTCATTTTGGTGAAGGACAGAATCTTGTCCAAAAGAAGACCCGAGCTGGACACCAGAACTGGAAATCAGGATCTCTGAGGGTGGTGACACACTGGCACAGGTTGCCCAGGGAAGCTGTGGATGCTCCATCCCTGGAGGTGTTCAAGACCAGACTGGATGGGGCTTTGAGCAGCCTGCTCTAGTGGGAGGTGTCCCTGCCTGTGGCAGAGGGACATACATGATCTTAAAATCTTGGAACTACATGATCTTAAATGTCCCTTCCAACTCAAACCACTCTGTGATTCTATGATGATAACCTGGAAGAGAAGCTGTAACAAGTCAGATGTGACAGGCATTGACATAACTTCTCAGGGAAAGCTGTGCAGTAAACGCTTCCCAAGTGCCTGCCAAAAGCCAATGCCACCCATCCTCACGTTACTGGGGGAACCCCCAAAGTAATCACCATCAATATTATTTATCTGTATTGAGAACTATCCTGAATCAGCTGCCAGGTAATGAAAGAGTTCCTGAATTTTCTCCCTACTGCCCATGTTTTCTCTGCTTCTATTGGGATATCCATTAACGAGTTTGAGAACGTGCTGGTCAGACTGAGTCCTGGCACAAGAAGAGCACTTAGGCTTGGAATGGACTCATGCAGTGAATTACCTCCAGCAAAGTCCTGAGCCTGGTGTGCAAGACAAGCAGCCTAGGAGACAAGCACACAGGTAAGTTACCGTGCTAGCACAGATCCCCTGTCAGCCTGGGTAAGAGAATGGGGAGCTTTTACTGTTCCTGATGGGTAAAGAAAACTGCCCCATGAGCAGCTCCCATCTCACTGCCAACATTGCAGGAAGACATGAGCCATGCTGAGAAATTGCAGAGGGGACAGCAGGAGGAGCAATGACCTTGCACAGGGAGGGTTTCCCAGTGTCACAGACATTTCTTCCCGCTGTGTTACTCTGTACACCCAGATTTTCAGTGTTTAAACCCCAAGCTCACCTCACATTTGTCCCTGCCTTCCTTTCCTGTTAATTGCCTTTCCCTACTTCCAATTCACTTCTGGAGATCCTCAATCCCCAAAAAATCATAAGTAAGGATGAACTTTACTGCCATTACCTTCCTTAGTGACTTTATTTTTAACCCTTTGACATCTCACCCAGTATTTGTTCCTCTGGACAGAGACGATCTATTCTTTTGATTTCACTCAGTGGGCCCAGTTTTGGACTGCTCAGGCCCCTTCATTATAATAACAAGTGTATTTTGTTAATTACATTCCCAGCACTTTTAATGTTAACACAGGAGAATCCTGTCTGAAATGTCAGGAAAACAACTTGGCTATCCTTGACCATAGATCTGCCCAGTTTGATTGCTCTTAGTCCTACTTCCCTCTTTTTATACTCTGTCTTCCAAATACAAATTTTCTAAAAACAAAAGCTACATCAGGTATTTCCTGGAGACATTTGCTTTCTCTGCTTCAGTGACTTCCTTACCACTTTATTGCCCTCTGTGTAAAAATTTTTTTCCTATTTACTCTTGGTTGCTGAAACTATAAAAGAAACTTTCCTCCTTTTCTCTTTATTGTGCCAGAAGCCAGCCTAACTCCCTGAATCTCAGCTTGCCAGGATGGGATTAATTTGTCCTAATCCAGGCATCTAAGTCAGGCTGACACAAGAAAGCCATCGAAATCACATCAGTTGACTCTACCTCTGGAGATGCTCTCTGGTCTTCCCAGACTGCAGGTAGAGCCCAGGGTTATGGTTCAGGCTGGATCCCAAAACCCAGAGCTCCCCAAGCATTCACCTCCTCAGTAGTCCAAGAACAAGATGCTGCCTAATGCAAATCAACAGTGAGGACATGGACTCTACCCTTCTTTTCGTGCTTCTGTCCCAGATTCAGACTCAAAGCTAATGAAAAGCACTTCCAGGACCTGCAACCTGGCAGCCCCTCCTCAGGCTCCTCCTGACTCCTTCGTGTTTCTTAATGGAGCAGAGATTACTCTCAGTTGGTAGTAGTGCTCAGTAGTTCTGACAGGTACTGCTCACCTTTCACAGAGTATCTTGTCTCTGCTGGAGCACTGTGCAGAAATAATTCAAGATTTTTTTGGCTAGAAAGGGCCAGCCTGTTTGTGTATCCTAGTCTTTATGACACACTTGGAATAAAGAGTTCTGGGCTCTGATCCCTGCTTGCAGGACTGTTCTCCAAGTTCATATTAATCAGTTAGTGAATAAAATCTATTATCATATCTAGCCCTAAGAAACAAATTCACACTGCTTGTATTTTACTGAAGTGGTTGTACTTACTGATCCTTAGGCTATCTGTAGACAGCTGTTGACTCAGAGCCTCCAGACGTTTTGAATCTCCTCACAAGTGCTTGACTCTTCACATTAAATAGACACAAAGGCTGAAACAAAACTTATACTGTCTGAATCATTAAATGATTTGGCCTCAAAACCCTGTGACAACCTCCCTCCACAGGAGTGGTATCCAAAGCTGGCACCAGAGGCATAATTCCACCTTCCCAATAATACAACCAGTTGGGAGGAAAATCATTCCCTGTTTGGGACCATTATCATCCTTGCCTCCAGAGAGCAGGCATTCCCTCAGGTTCCAGAAAAAGCTCCTGTGGGAGAAGAGAAGGTTAATTTTTCCCTCTCCATCCTCTTGCTTTGACACGTGTACACACCCAGAGAGAGAACACTTCACCACTGCACTACAGTCCCTTCTGGAGTGGAAGCAGTAGTTCTACAAAGTCACTGTGTGCTGCTAACAGAGATAAAACTGTTTGGGATAATGAGAGCAGGGCACTTGGTGTACCTGGAACTGCAGAGGGAATCTCAGCAGGCAAAACAGAAGAATTTACTGCAGGCTGGAATCTGGCCAGCTACCAAATTTCTCATTTCTCGCAGAAAGTGCTAATGCACAATGGGAGGGCAGAGCTACAATCCTCAGTCTCATTAGAAAAAAACCCAGCACTTTCAGCAGCAGCAGATCTTCTAACACACCAGTGAGAAGAGCTGCCTCTGCTCCCAGCACACACTGCCTAATGCTCTCACTTTGCCACCTTCAGTCCCCCACTGTCACAGCACAGACAGCTGGCACCAGCTGGGTTTAGATCTACCCTTCCCAGCGCGGAGGTGAGGACTTGAAGAGCAGTGGTGCAGCTTTCAGCAGCAGTTTGTCAGGAGGAATATGCTCTGCTGAATCCACGTGCAGAGCAGCTGAATAATTACAGAAAAGGGCTTGAGGCAGTTCACAAAGAATCCAGTGCGCGGGGCTTTGTTCGAAGATGAAATGTCCTCCTTACCCAAGCTCATAAATATCTTTTAAACCTTAAGCAAATAAATTTGCCATTTTTTCTCATCGTACAGAACCAGTTTTTCTCAGGGCAAAGCTATGGTGGCTCAGTTCATGCAAAAGCCCTGGGTTTGTGCTGTTCTGATTCAGGGTTTATCAATGGGGAAAGGAGAACATACAACTTTTTATATCAGCTTCTACTGGTTCCCTTGTTCATTCTTGATCAGTACATTCCCTCGAGTACATTTCTGATCTCTGGGACAGCTCCCTGAACAGACTGATGGGCAGTGTCCTTCTCAGCCTGTGAGAGGAGGTGCTAAAGCTCCTCGGGAACAACCTGATGGCTCCTTTCACAAAGGCATTGAGGCAGATGTAGGTGACACTTCCAGGGACGTGCTCAGCCATTCAGGAAGCACATATCAGAGCTGGGAACTGATCCTGGGTCACACAGCAGTCTTAAGCAGCAGCCAGACCATCCTCCTGGTTTCCCACAAAACACTTACTGTAGACTCACCAAATAAATGTTAAAAAATTAATTATTAAAGAGTGAAACACGTCTTAGTGTTTAACAGCTATGAGGGAGAATGTTCAGCCACAAAAGGTATGGTTTTAATAATTAATTGCTGCTTTATTTAGCACAGAAGCAACTGTCTTAGATCCAAATTAAATCCTTGTGAGTTCCTTGAAGACAGCCATTCAAAAAAGCAGGATAAAAACTTAGTCACAAAAAGGAGAAGAAAAACTCCTACAAAAGCCTAATCTGAATAGAAGTGGGAAAAGGCTTTTTTGGAAAATAACTACACTTTCTTCAGGTTCCACACACTGGATGTGAGCCTCAGGGCTTCATCCCAGCCTTTCCACCACCCTGCTGAAGAGCAAACAGCTCTGCCTCCAGGAGAACCCCTCGGGAGCAGAGCCCACGCTGCAGCCACCCTGCTCCTTGGGACCCTTCCTCTCCCTCAGAGCTTCTCACTCTCCACGCCACCACCCCCAGCCCCTCCTCTGCTGGCAGCTCCAGAGGGAGAGCAGCGAGCTGGGCTGGAGGCAGAGAGGGCAGCAGGAGCAGCCAGTGCAAGGTCTGTCACCGCAGGAAGCTGAAGGGGAGAGAAAGGGCTAAGGGACATCATAAATAGCATAGAAAGAAGATGAAAACTTCTTTTTCTTGATTGCTTTCCAATACATTAATAAAACCTGCTTACTTCATTTACTCCTGGGAAAAGGAACATCTCAGATGTGTTTTGCAATCCAGTTACCATAACAGTGTATTTATTAGTGCACAGGGCTAGGAAAGTGAAAATGTGCTGAAAGACTAATCCTGCTTTCTAGTTCTCTTAATCACTTCACGGGCTCAGCTACATGGCTATAAAGGAGACATAAACAGCATTAGCTACAAATCTGGCACAACAATTTCATTTTTATTACAATTTATAGCATGGCTACAAATTTTCGGTGTTTATTTCTAAGTACTGTACCTTTTTTACCAAGAACTTTGCCTGGGCACGGAACCATAAACCCCTTTTTGTTTCAAGAATTGCTGCAAAATAACAGCATAATAGCAATAATAGCAGAGCAATAATAATATAATAGCAATATAATAATAATAGCAGAGATATACACGTGGTGCTCTCCTATGGACAGACAGTGCTTCTTCACTGCAGTCTGTACAAACTAAAATGTAAAACACATTCTGTAAGTAGCTTATTCTTTGATCCCCCCCCAGAATTAAAAACAAAGACCACAAATTTATATATGTATTTTCTGCAGTTGGTCACCTAGGATAATTCCCTCACTCAGAAGCTTGGGAGTAACTGCTGACCTTCATGCTAAACGATGTTAGGGCAGGAGTGGAGCCACAAAGTGGGATTTACAGTGCAGCCCAGGGACATCCTTTCCTAACTGCAGTTTAACCTATGCATTCATTTTACAGGATTTTTGAGTAGTTGTATTTGCTTAACCAATCTTCAAAATCTAATTTTGAGGCGTGTTTCCATTATCTTGCAGTCATCACTGCAGATCACTTGCTGCACTCTCAAAACCAATTCAAAAGTCAATATAATAGCAATACAGGGGAAAAGGTAAGGAAAAAAATAAAGATATCCCTCAGCACTGGAAAAGTGAAGGCCTATGACTATGTTGCTGCCTTAATGTTAAAAAAAAAAATAAAAATTGGCTACTTCTTCCCCCTGTTGCTCTTTCTCAAGAGGAGCTTAGTAGCTGATATAAAAGGCATGCTGCAAATCAAGCTCAAGCTGCACATGACAGACGTGGGACTGGAATAACAAGGATATCAGAGTCTGAGATTCAGATATAAAAGCAGAAGTTGTATGAGAAACATCATCTGGGATGATAAGCATTGAAACATGTTTGTGGAATTGCAGGCAGCATTGCATGCAGAATTAATGCTTGAAAAGGGAGAATTCCAGATGAACGAGCAGAACAACTGGGGAGTCAAGTGTGCTGCAGCCTTTCTGTTTCAGTAGTTAACAGTAAATATGATTATCCTAATCTTTTCTTTTGACTGGTCACCTCATTTGTGGCAGTTGTAAAAGAAGAGGCAGGACTGATGGCACAGGGGAGGAGTTTGCTCTATGAGATAATTCTGCTCATGAGAAATAAATTAGAAACATTTGAAAAATAGGGTGTGTAAGTTATTACTGCCTGAGGGCAGCAGGAAATTATGAGAATAATAGTGTATGCATATCTTTTGCTATTATTTACCTTGGCCTTCAATGAGCCACGTGTAGTTGCCAGAGCAACTTCCACATAACAAGGTACAAAAGTTCCATGTCCATTGTTTCTCCCTCACAGCCAACCCCACAACACTCCCCAAAAACTTGAACTCACAGGGCAATTGTCACAAGGCATCCTGGAAGCAGCCAGCCTCAGGAGCAGCATTGCTCTGTTTTGGAGTTAAATAAATACCTTTAAGAAATCCCAGTGGCTGAAAAAAATGTTCACTTCAGACTCAACCTGACTGCTATGAAGTGGCTCCAGATTGAGCATGGCCATGGTGCCACAGGAAATCTGTGTTCTCATGGACTCTGTTAGCAAACATCTTCCAGTGGTACTTGTCACACGTGGATCCTATGCTGGATACAGAATCCTGAGTAAATCAGATCTCAGCCTGGACAATCCCTCACATCCTCTGCGTCCAGACCTAAGCATTTTCAAAGTCAGAAAAGATACTGAAAATCACAAAAAGGAGGAAAAACTCAGCCAACCATTGAGTTGAGCAGCCCCAAATTTACACTCAAGAGAACATATAAGAGAAATATCAGGCATCCAAGGACCTGGTACCTTCACATTTAAGGTGAGCAGATGGTTATTAACTTGATTACATAACCAAAGGATTGAAGGAAGACTCAGAACTTGATTTGTTTTTTCATGAACTTATTTTGAAAAGTTACATACAAAAAAACCACCATGATGCAGATAGACAGGAAACCATCCCAAACTGACAAGCTTCACAGAAGACATCAGAAGCTTTCTTTACACATTCGGGGACCTTGGTGGTATACCAGCAAACTGCTTTTGCAGGACAATGCCACTCTGCAGAGGCACTTTGGGGGAAAAAAAGGCAAAACCAAGGAAAGATCTTAAAAATGAAGCGGGATGCAGCAGAAGGCCGAAAGAAAAGGCAAGAGCCAACAAAATCAGCTGCTAGAAACGGAACTGAGCTTTACATGCACTAATTGCACAGGGTTTTGAGATGGTCTTAGGAGAAGGAAATGCCTTAAGCTGTTTTATGATTGTGGATTGAATATGTAACAATACTCGGTGGGCATCCACTGCCGTGCAAGTGGAGACCAACAGTTGTGATGCTGTAGCCACGCCGGTCCTTTAACATTGACTGACCTGGGGTTCACACGAGTGGCAGGCATGCAGAGCAGATGTTTCTGGAAGGGCAGCACAAGAGCAGAGCTCCAAAAACTGAAATGACAACAATTTGAATTACAACCCGTACTGCAAACTCAACCACGGGTTACAAGCCCAGCAAAGGGGCTGTTGTGAGGCAGGGAGGAGCAGCGCCCAAATTTCTGGGCTTCAGCAACAGCGTGGTGCCAAGAGTGCTGCACAGCAAGGGTTGTGCACATGGCCTCCTGGGAAAGCTGCCCCAGCTTGATACAGCTAGGATGGAAGCAAAACACTGCAAATTTCTATCCAGTGGACTAAAAACTCTTCCTTCTTGCTTGTAAATAATACCACAGAGGAAGATTACCTTGAGTCACATCATTTATCCTCATAAAAACATTTAGATTCTGAAAAGAAAAAGGGATGCAATGTTGAGAGGAGTCCAGTGAAAGAGATAGATCGGTTATTGCCACAATTTTTCATTAATTCTCCTCATATACAGTAAAGTTCACTTTCCCTAGACTCTCTGAACTTTATTCATTCTGTGTTTGACCCTGGGATCTCCAAGGAGTTTAGAAAAATTAGCCAGTCAGAAAGCAGCTGGAGGGCAATAATACAAATAAATGACTTGGGGTTTTCTGGTTTGGGTTTTGGTTTTGTCTGTTGTGTTGTGAGGGTTTTTGTGAAAAACATGGTGAATTTTCTCCTGAGCATTCACAATGTGTGGTATTTGTTTTTTGTTTTTCTTGTTGCCTGTTACAAGAGCTGTTGTATGTGGGTGAGTGCTAGTGCTTTGTCCACTCTCAAGATTTTGTAATGAACCTCACAGTTTTATAATGTTTTCTTAAAGCCCTTGTTTCTGTGGCCACATGTCTGTCTGGAACCTTTGTTTTAGGAAAACAAGAAGTAAGTTTCTTAGATTTTTCCTGATGTGGAGAACAGTGAGAAAAGCAAAAACAAAAGACTTGCAGTTTCATTAATCCCACGGGGGCAGGGGGTTTCATTCATTTTTTAAATGTCCTTGCCATAATCCAGTTTAAAAAGTATCACTCAGGAAGCAGACGTAACATTATGCAACTTAGGTGGCCAAAAGAAGCGCAATAGAAAAACAAATTAATTTCACATAGTTCCCAAACTTTGCCAATGAATGGAGTCCTACAACAGCAGGAACCAGTTCCCAAGGGAGAGAGAAACCTGCACGAAACAACTCTGTAAACTGGGGAGGAGCATTCTGGAGGGACTGTGTGGCAGCTGCAGCTCCTTGAAGGAATACTGAGCACAAATTACTTCCACTGACTTCAGCTCAGTGTAACTAAGCACCTAAAAACCTTCAGTTAGGTTTGTGAGCATGAAAATCGGGCATCACAAAGGTGACCTCAAACATTCACAGTGTCCTACCTTCCTCTGCAAAAGAGTTAGGGCTTCTTTCTTGTGTTCTTTAGATACAGACCCACAGCTGTCAGCTGAGAAGAAGAAAAGTGAGATACCACAGACATCTTTCCGCTCTGCATGCAGAAAGGTGTGTGCAGCCTCACGGGCCTGTGCACCCCAGTGTTTGCCACAGATAAGCCCATCTGCAACTGCTCATTCCCTTATAAAGTGAAGACAGTAAATATTAACTTCACAGGATTCCCACCATATTCCTGGAGCAGTTCTGAGATTTTTCTCGGAAGGCTATTACACTTCCAAGGCTGCAAGCTCCAATCTCTCCAGAGTGAATGACTTCCCTGTTCCAGTCACCTCCTCCTGAGCTCCTTCCAGAAAAGGCTCCTAAAAGGTGGTGACAGAGGATTTTACTAACAAAACCTCCTGCCCTTTTACATCACTCAAGCTGATGTTCCCCTGAGCTGCTTCTGTGCATTTCCATGAAACTGATGCTTCCATTTCTGGTATAACCAGAGTCAGCGGCTTGGTGCCAGAGTTTTAGCCAAGGCACTTGGAGGAAGCCTCTTGTTAATGCATTTGTTGCATCGATATTTAAGGATGCCCTCAGGCACACACAGTTTTTGAAGAGGTCATTTCCTCAATGGTTTGAAGGGATGGGTGGGTGGATGGGAGCTCTGAGAAAAACCCAGAGGCACAGTGTACAGCTTCCAAGGCCCAGCTGATGCCTACACCACACCTGCTTGCCTCCTGCTTGCAGTTCTATCCTGCATTGAGACACGTAACAAAGAATCACGTCAGAACAGCAGAAAAACTGAAGGCTTGCCCTGGAATTTACAGCCTAACAACAGGCTTGCTGAACAGTTTGGAAGTCAAGTCAAGGTGACAGCCACTCTGGAAGGATCCGAGGAGCAGGAAGCTGATGTGCAGCTGGCTCTTCCCAAGCTGGAGGAACATTGTGTGGCTCCTGTGCTCTCCCATGGAAAAATGACCCTCCCTGCACAGTGCAAAATCAATGAAACCCTGCAGGGGACTGGGGCTACCAGCTGAGAAACACTCAGGAGTGCTATTTACTGGCAGAAAGGGGACATTTTTCTGCCTCTAACCTGCAACTAAGGGGACACGCAGGGCTGCTGGTAGAGCCCAGCACGTTGAAATGGCAGCACAAGGGGAGGGAGGGAGCACAAAATCTGCTGCCCAGCTCCTTGTGCACAGGGTGAATGCATTCAGCTGCCAGCACAATTCCTGCTAAAAGCCAGTGAGGAAGGAACAGCTACTGTGAAAAAATGGAATTGTTGTTCATCTCAACTAGCTGTTTCACCTCTGTAAGGCAAATGCAGAGACATTCCTGTTTAAAGCAGGAGAGATGAAGGCTGGCAGCTCAGTGGGGCCAGTTGCTGGAGAGCTCTGGCTGAGGCTTGTGTTCAGCACAGAAGAGCAGGTCAGCCCTGCAAGGGTTTTTTTTTTTCTCTTGCACAAAATGCAAAGCTATTAAGCAGATTCCCTGAAAATGCCCACAAAGGGAAGAATCCACTATTTGATGGAGTTAGAGATGAGGACAAAAACCTGATGAACTGAATGTCCTGTAAAAAGCTGCAGTCAAATGTGAACCTCCAAAGCATTGTGTCTGGGAGGGCTTCCTCTCCCTTGCTGCCTCGTTGTGCTCCTTTCCAGACTGAGAAGACCTGTCTGTTCTCTGCTCTTATTTTAGAGCAGTATCTGGTGATCATACATATCACAGAGCAGCAGCCAGAAGTGCAGAGGAGGCAGGCACTGGCAGGCTTCCCACAGACTTCTGGGCTGATTCTTCACGTTCCTGTACTCTGACCTGGAAATCCTCACATTCGTTACCCTTCCACAAGAGAAGCAATATGATAAGGGAAAAATAAGTCAAAACTAATTCAACCCTAATTAAATCTAAGAGGAGACTTCCACCATACTGTCCTTGTATTTCCTCCCAGTCATCCTCATTCCTCTTACACAGGAAAAATTATTATTTTCAATAGGTAAAAGCCATATCACAGTGAAGAATTTAAGGGGGAGCAAACAGAATAAATTCCTATTTAAACTAGTACAGAACATATCAGACTGTAACAACCAAGATGCTGGTAACCCAGATACACACAAACATCACCTTTTATTTTTTTTTTTGGCTGGTCTTGCAGTATTTTGTACTTCTCAAAAAGATCCAGCTCCTGGACTCAAGAAATTACACACCAGTGTCCCCTGCCAACTGAAATGGGTGGGAAACTCTGGAAAACTGAATCCTAGAAGCCATCCAGCAAGTAAAAACAATCTAGAAGAATCTCTTTGTTTCTGGGATCTGATTTAGGAATTTTGTACCCTGGGAACCGTCCATAGTCATATAAGGAAAATTAGTTTGGCTTTAAAATTTGGCTTATAAATCAGTATGAAGGAGGTGAAACTGCAATGTTCTAGGGTTTTCCTGTAGACATTTCAAGCTAAAATGTTCAGCACTTTCCAGAAATCAGTCTTACATGCACACAGGGTGCAAAAAAAGTCCTTCTATTTCTATGCACATTAAATTCAAACTCTCAGCTGAGAATCTAGCAACACTGAAGCTTAGTCAATATTAATGTATTTTAATTACATTGCCAGCTCCAAGACAAAGATAAAATAATACTAACAGCTACACCAACTAACATTGGGAATCGTGTGGGCAAACATCCACGCATTAGCAAGCAAAGCACCATAAAAATGAAGATTTATAAGATTCTCACAAAAACAAGGCAAGAAACAATAGCATTAGGAGCTAATAATTTAGACTGGTTCACCATGAAATTTCATAGGACTAATGAGACAAAAAAGCTAAACTTGAAAACAATGTCAGTGCTGCTTTTCTGTAAGAATTCCTTTGTTTCCTCACCCCGTATGAACCAGGACATATGGCAGAACCCCCCTGTCCTTCAGGAGGATTCCTGCCCTCAGTGCTGCTCGGCCCACGAATCCATTGTGTCCCATCTCTCGCCATGTCTCAGGGCTGTACCAAGCCTTAATCTTCCATTTTTGCACCCACATTCATCGTGGTTCTCTTCTCTCTAACCAAAAATCCATTACAGGGTCCAAGGGATGCATATTAATGCTTAAAAAAAGAAGAAAAATAAATAAATACAACTTTCCTTTCTCAAAAGAACCAAACAATTATGCTTGTGCTAGTGAGGAAGAAAGGAAATTCCAGGGAGCCAGAGGGCACAGAGTGCTTGAATCACCCCAGCTGTTCTCTCATTCTGAGATGAAAGTTTTAAAATCTTGCCCTTTTTTAGAACAGTGGCAAAGCGATGGCACGCAGCCATGGGCTGAGGATTGCCACCCCCCCCTCAGATGAAAAGCAGGAACATTTACCTCCAGTTTCCTTCTCCATAGGACTAACTTTGGTGTGGAAGAGAGGGAATTTAAAATTAAAGTTCCCCGAGGTTGTCTCAGGTACCCTTGACCTTTGAACAGCAGGGAGACCAATGTGGGGTGCAATGCAGAGGCATGTAGCACCTACTAATGACTTCCCTCACCACATCACCCACTCTTCTCGCTTCTTGGTAGGGAGTTTCAGCTCCAGTCTTTCTCTGAGAAGTGAATTTCCACAAATCTCCAGTTCAGAGTCATATTCCTGCGTGGGGAAATGAGGGGCTGACTTCATCGTAGGGATTTGGTAGGCAAAGAAGCCCAGAACTTGCTGTACCCACTCATGCTCCTGTGCAGCTGGGGGGCAGGTCTGGGGCTGCTCCCAGCATGAACTCCTGGGATGAACTGAAGCACTGGTGTGGTTCTTTCTCATCTCTGCATTGAATTCTGACATTTAAACCACAGTTACTTCTGGCTACATCCTGCAAGTAATTTTGTGCAATAGGATATTAGGAGATCAAAGCAAAGGCTGAAGACAGTCCTGAGTTTTGCTTTGGACTAGATTTAGCCCAGCTCCACAGAGTGTCCCTGGCCATGTATTTCTTTTGGGATTATCCACGAGACCAATCATTGCTTGGGATCTGTATATCCCAGCTGGGGGCTGTGGTGCTTCTGAAGCATGGTCTTTAAGAGCCTCCGAAAGAAACCTAGTTAATGCATTCTACAACCACTGCAGTGCACGGGGAGTAGAGAGGATTGGGAAGGGGCTCACTGCAGAGCTGTGACTCTGCTCCCCGTCAAAACACACATTCAGGTAAAGCCTCTTTCAGATGAAAAGCCATCACTGATGCAAGGTCTCAGGCAAGTGATTTTCTGTTAAGGGTTCCCTACAGCCACTGCAATGAAAACCAGCAGCTTTCTATCTTCTAACATGTAACTACCCTTGATTTACTTAAGTTCCCCACAAATCCTTCCCCAAACACCGAAAAGCCTCCGAGTACATACAGTGGGAAGATGGATGACTTGTGGTGAGCCCATGTCTGCACCAATCCTATCCCTTCCCTGAACACGCCACATCCTTGCCCTGAACAACAGGAAGAAACAGAACTATTTTAACAGATATTTGGTTACGTTCCCTTGCCATGCATAAGAAATGAGGGTGCCACAACATGGCAGTCTAGGCTGTGACTGGTAACTGTTGGATTTAGGAATGAACGTGGATGTGACACACTAAGCTGACCCCAAAGCAAGGAGTAGCTGTTGTAAGGAAAACAAGATACAGAGGTAGAGCAAAGCTGTGGTAGTTCTGCCACTGGTGGATCAAGGAGCTTTCTCTGCTTCTACAGCATAACTGATCCAGCCAGGACTTCCCCTGGGCTTCCACTGCAGCAGTGCCCGTGGGAGTCCTCCCAAAGCCAGTACTTTCAGTCTTCTTGTATTGCACAAGACATTATGGTGGACCCACAAGCTGAAATCTCTCCTTGACAAAAATCTCTTTTTGAGGTTTGCAAAGGGTCGTCTATGCAAAGAGAAGATGTAGACCCTTGAGCATTTCTCACCATAGGAATACAAAGAATTACCACCTAGAGTAAAATAAATAAATAAATATAATAGGATATCTGCCCCCAAGAGCATCCACTACCAGCTAGACAGCATAACCTACATAGTTCACACTATCTTAGGGATAAGAATCTTCAGGATTTTGTACTGCTTAGCATTCTCCCTTCAGCAGCAGCTCTCAGACCTCTGAAGGGCAATGGTCTGGTTTTAACACTGGCCTTGCTTAACTGTCTGTACTTGTCAGACATCCCCCCCTCGGATGAAATGAGATGAGATCCTCGATAAGAGCCTTACAGGACAACTCCTTTCCACTCACCCTTGTTTGCTGCCTACAGATCTGCCTCCAGCAAAGATCTTTTCAGTATTTCTCCTGTCCAACCAAATCAGACACTCTGAGTTCAATGCTCTCTTTTTATCCTTCCACATGACACAAGGAAATGGGGAAGAAGAGCTGAGGGGGCAAAGGAACGAGAATACTTTCTTCTGTCACGTACATTTAAAATGAGAGGGAAGAGGCGATATTCTGCTACTCCATGTAATTGTTTTTAAACCTCAGCTATTTTCCACAACTAATTTAAGAGCCTCTTTTTCACCCCTAAGAAACTCCCACCTACTGTAATCTGTTATTTTGGTGCACGCCGGTATTCCGCACAAAACGCTCCTCGGGTCTGAGCTCCATTTCTTCACTGACACTACCCACTGGTATACCAGAAAAAGGTTCCCTTATCTTCAGGGCAGACATCCGTTGCTTCCACCTTTTTTTTTTTTTTCCTAAGAAAACCCCAAACGTGTTTCTTTTATGTCTCCTTCAATTGCTGATTAACAACTACCAGCTCCCGCTGCTGTAGATGAGCCTACGTGTTCCTGGAGTGTTGTGCACCAGGCTGAGGCTCTCAGCTCCTCCAGGCAGCCAGCTGCTTGACCTCTGTCTCCTAAAAAACATACATTGGGTCACACTGATTTTTTTTTTTTCCAGCTAACAGAGGAGTCAGGCAGAAAGAATGAAAGAAAATAACCACAAGACAAGGGTGAAAAGGGAAAACTAAGAGCGCTGGACTGAAGGTAAGAAAGGAGAAATGAAAAGGAAGGCTGGAGAGTGGGACTAGAGAGGGAGCTAATACATTTGATGAAAATGCAGCATTAGCAAGCACAGGATGATTTGACAAGTGTGAACAAGCCTACACCAATGTTAAAAAGCACTACATCTGGCAATGTGTCAATGTTTAAGCAGCACTTTCCTTCTCCTTCCCATGCTGGGACTCTGCATCCTTGATATTCCCTCAGATCCACTCCTAAGCTGCTTAGGTCTACAGGAATCCACGTGTAGAAGTGGATTGGACAGAGAACAGATATAAATCGGTGGTAATTACAGTTACGAGCATTCTCTCCCTCCCCAGGTTACCTCATTACAAAACAAAAGATCAGCGAATCGTTGCAAAGTGCTGCTCTGCACCCAAAGGCAGGGGCTGGTTTCAAACAGAAAGGTTGGGGTTAGCCATCTGGCGTTTAACCTGCCCAGCCCCTCCTGTGTGTCACTTTTACTCCAGCAAATACATGGCAATGAGATCACTTGTCTTCTGGAACACAGCAACAGTTCTGGGGCACTAAATTCAGCAGCTGCAGAATCTTAACTAGAGAGGGATACATATGTGAAAGGAATTTTTAAAATTTCCTCTGACAGCTTTCTTCAGGAACCCATGGTGATATTCTTCTGAAGGAAAACGAGGCTGTTCCTCTGTTACTATATGATAAACTCTCTGTGTAGCTGCACACACAGATCTGACTGTAAGACTTAAAGTACATGTTAGTAGCGTGCACAAACACACCTCACACACACTTGCTATTTTTAGGGACACAAAACTCCTGGATTGGCTACATGTAAACACTCTTTAGCACGTTTACCCCACATTGTTCTCAGCTAGGGTTTGAACATTCTTCAGCATTTTAACCATGCTCAATAATATTTTGCACTTTTTTTACCTGTGGGTATCCAGCATTCCAGCTGAGGACAGCAGGTCTCACCCTCAGATCTCAGTACAAACTAAAGAGCTCTATATTTAATAACACAAACTACCAAAACCCTCATGTCCTTTGATTTTGAAGGTATTATGGAGGCAAAATATGAACCCTCCGTGCTTCATTCTGCATGAACTCCATTCAGTATTGCACGTTGTCATTTGAAAAGAACTAAAATCACAGCAATCCAAACTTCCTGTTACTGCTCAAGCTTTTGCTCCTGTAAAGCTGGTAGGAGCAGATTGTTGTTTATTCTCAAAAGTTAAAGCATTTGGAAACTATCATTCATTTGCAGGGGGGGGAGAAAAGAAAGGAAATTCCCAAGATTTAGCAGGGACAAATTCAGCCCCTGATTAACAGGTGCAACTGTTGTTGTTGTTTTTGCCAAATTTATTCTTGCTTCTAGAAGGACAGAGCTGAAAAATCACGGGCCTAATAAAAGAGATTTATCAACTAGATAAAAATAGTTTCTTTATACTCTGTACTCCGTGTCCTGTGCTGCTAAGGAACTCTTCAAAATTCTTTTGTTTTTGACAATAAAATGGTTCCCATGGCAACACCATCTGATGTCACAGAAACAACGTGTGTGAGGTCATAAATCCTTCAGAGGGAAAAATAAAATCACAAAAGAGGCCCAAAACTTGACATATCTGTGTTTTGAGGTTAATATTGGCTTCTTTGTTCTGTAACTTAGTTGCACTCACTTTTTTTTTTCCCCCTCCAAATATTTTATTAAAAAAAAAAAAAAAAGTGGAAAGATTTGTCCCAGGAATTTCCTGTTGGCCGTTGTCCAGAAAACAGAGAATACAAGCAATAATGTGAACAATGCAAGTTCCTCCTAGGCCTGCTTGGAGCAAGCTTCCAAGTCCCTCTCTAACTTGGCTGAAAGATGACAGTGCTTCGGAGAGGTTAATGGGCTCTGTAGCCAGAGGTTTGCACAGAAACACTCCAGTTTCTCTCCTGCTCCTTCCCCTTCTCTAGGCTCCAAATTACAAGAATCCAACAGTTCATGTTATTAAAATAAACATCCTACTACCGGGCAGTGAGGAATACTTTAAACAACTTGCTTTACAAGGACAAAACCCAAGCTTGCCTCTGCTCTATGATGAAGTGCAGGAGTTTGCCAACGTAGACGAGCAGAGTAGATGAGGAGATTGTCAGCCAGCTACATGTCAGTGGTCAGTCCTGGGCGTTTAAAAGAGAAGAGCCCAAAAAAACTACAGAAAGCAGGTAGCTGTGAAATAATCTGTTAGTTTTTTTCCTGAGCAGGGGTCAACGTGCCTTTCAAAAGCATTATGCTACCAACTAGATGTGCACACACACACTGGGTTCTTCCTTTTCTACACCTGGGCAGAACCTGAGCATTTCCTTCTCCTAACTATAGTATTTTACTCACTGTACTCTCAGAACCCTAAGAATCATATAATTTTTCTGGTTGGAAAAGACTTTTAAGATCATCGAGTCAAATCACTCCCCCAGCACTGCCAGGTCCCCACTGCCCCGTGTCCCTCACCCCACACCTCCACGGCTTGGAAACCCCTCCAGGAGTGGGGACTCCACCACTGCCCTGGGCACCCTGGCACAGGCCTGGGCAACCCTCAAGGGCAAGAAATTGTTCCTCAGGGCCAACCTCAACCGCCCCTGGGGCAACTTGAGGCTGTTTCCTCTTCTCCTGTCCCTTGTTCCTTAGGAGAAGAGACTGATCACCTTGCTTCAGGCTCCTGTCAGGAGCTGTGCAGAGCCAGAAGGTCTCCCCTGAGCCTCCTTTGCTCCAGGCTCAGCACCCCCAGCTCCCTCAGCTGCGCCTCCCCACACCTGGGCTCTAGACCCTTCCCCAGCTTTGTTGCCCTTCTCTGGCCAAGCTCCAGCCCTTCAAGGTCCTTCTGGGAGTGAGGGACTAAAAACTGACCCCAGGATTCAAGGAGAATCTGTTAAGTGGTTCATAGGGTTTCAATAAGGAATTAGCCACCTCACTGAGCTTCTGCCCTACTAGTCAGAGTGAGATGTCAGCAGAGTTTCAGGTCACAGGAATAAGATTTTAAGAACTGATTTTTTAATATGCTTTATATGTTAATGCAGATTTAAGAGTACAGATGGGTTTTTCACACCTTCCACCCAAGGACCTCAAAACATTTTAACGTATCTAGTTTAGAATTTGCTCTTTTATGAGGTAGCACAAAGGACATTCTACCAGTAAGAGAGAAATTCAAGGTCCCAAGTAGAGCGTGGCAGAGAAAATAAATAAACAATACCTTACTGTCAAATGCAAACATCCAAAATTTATGAATCAGGAACTTGAAAAGATACTTGCTTAAATTAGAAACTATATTAGCAAGGATATGTTTTTAAATGACTTTTTTTTCCCACCCTTAGAGTACCCTGAGCTGCTAGTTCAAGCTTTTCCCTCAGCTGAGAAAACTAGAAGTGTGCCCTTTATGTAATGAAATAGATTTCACATATTTGCATTGCTTCAGGAGCTGGAACCTTTTGAAAATACAACTATCCTGAGACCAAATAAAATCATGAGAGTTGGCAGCACTGTGTTTAGGACAGGAAGTAATGAATGGTAATGCTTTCACTCAAAACTCCAGGGATAGGTAGAACACAATTACTAAAGTATGAATTTACACCAGGCTGCACTTAAATATGCTCTCTCTAAAAAGAAGAAAAAAGTCTCTTATCACCAGAAGAGGCAAAAGTTATCAGGTATGTCATAAATCATTACCAATGAACACCCTGTCCTTCAGTGCCTCCTGAAGCTACGCTGAAGCTACAGGTCAGAACTGGTGTCAGGAATACTTTCTGCTCTACCTTTGCTTTCTGCAATGTCTGGCATTCATCTGTGAAAGCACCGAGCCAGAGCAGGGTAGCTTAGGAGATAACAGGATGATGGCTTTGATACTGCTGGGCTGTCATAGAGTGATGGAAAATATTTCAATCGACTGCCAATAGTGGCTAGTCCAGACACAACCCCTCCCCAGTCACCTCTTTAGCAAGTGGAAGTTCAATGAACTAGAATACAGCATTATGCCTACAGGTAGAGATTATTTTTCGTTAAGAACTAAACATATTCAGAAGGTGGAAGGGATGGTGGGGAAGTGATGGGATGCACATTTCAGAATGCTTTGTCTGTGGGGTAGAATTTCAGGCAGAGCTGTGAGCACCCTTTAGAGGCTGGCAGAAGAGGGTGATTACCAGTGCTGACCTAGGAGTGCTGTATATATTCACACCACACACGTGGTCATGGAAATCACCACAAAACTGCAGTATTTTCAAAACCAGGATATAAATTCCAAACTGTTATGTAAAAGTGGCTTTCTACTTCACTGCCAGGGTGCACTAGTCTCTTTCTATACCACTCACAGCATAGTTACTATAGTAACTAATGCATTGCAAAAGAGAGAAAGAAACTAAAAAGAAGCTTAAAACAAAAACAAACAAACAAACAAAAAATTTGAAAAATGATGAAGCCTAAAGAAAGGCTTCTTTACAAACCCCAAAAACCACATTGTCAAGAAAGCTGGCAGTTTTATGGCCATTTGTTTGGAACTACCAGCACCATCTCACTCAGGATGTTGCCATTTAAATTCACGTGCATTGGTCACCCAAACATTCTGGTGTCACCTTGCACCCCAGTAGTGCACTAGGTCATACCCAGACTTCAGGAAACCAAGAGTTTATTCCCTTCATCCACATGCAGAACTGCATAAAGAATTTCCTCCATCCTCCACTTAATATCACAGAGCTTGAAAATCCACCAACATGTTCACACCTTGTATCAAAGGGAATCACAGAATCCGTAAGGTTGGAAAAGAACTCTAAGGTCATCAAGTCCAACCATCAACCCAACGCTCCCATGACCACTAAACTGTGTCCCAAAGCGCCACGTCCACATGTTCTTTGAACCCCTCCAGGGCTGGGGACTCCAGCACCTCCCTGGGCAGCCTGGGCCAAGGCCTCACCACTCTGCCAGGAAAGAAATTCTGCCCAAGATCCAACTGAAACCTCCCCTGGTGCAGCTTCAGCCCATTGCCTCTCATCCTATTGTTTCCTTTAAAGAAGACCAACACCTGCCTCACTCCAACCTCCTGTCAGGAGGCTGTAGAGAACAATGATCAACTTTGAGAGGTCAGATCAGCTTGAGAAACCCATGAAGAGTTCAGAATTTCACATTTTCAAGTTTCATGTGCAAAGCAACCACCTTTGGCTTGAGCAGAGACATGTGGGAGCAACAGATCAACAGACAAAGTACTAGAAACTGTTAAATAATATTCCATACTAAAGAGAAGAAACCTCCACAGAACAGAAGGCTCTCTAAAGTCAGGGATTAAAAAAGTTCTAGGTATCGTTTTACCTGTGTGTAAGTGTATATTCATACAGTGCAGAGTCTGATTTTCCACTATCTACCACATGCAAACCTTCAAGTGAAATCATTCTCTCAGCACTGTATTCACTCCCATTGCCATTCCACAGCCACACAATGCACACCAGGCATGGGACACTAAAACTAGATACAAAAATAGAAATTCAAGAGCTTCAACAAATTCAACATTCCGTTGCTCAAGGACATTTGTGATAAAGCCTGTAGCTCTCTCCCTGTGTCAGCAATTCTCTTTCCTCCACGTTCTCTATTGTCTTTGTAATAGGAGAGCTATCATCTAGTATTTTTTTTTTTTTTTTTTGTCAAAATCCTATTCTCTTCTCTGGTGTCTCCGTGATGCTGTCAGGAAAAACCATTCTCCCCATCACATACTGGATGGTCATTTAATGCATTCTGCAACTGACACTTCCCAAATACTTTTTAGAGAATGTGAAAAGCAGTAAAAACAGTTTCTGCTGAATCTCTTGGGACTGGCTAAGTTCAACCATTAGCCCATTCAAAGGCTCTGGCAGCTGGTCAGAAGTCCAATGTCAACCACAAGAAGCTAAACCATTGACTCAAAAGCAGACAAAGAATACATGAAAAATTGCCATCGCAATCAATTAAATAATAAAAACATAGTAAAACATTTGGAATTTTTCTAAGACCTTCTTCATTTTGCAAATATTTTGCAAACCTCAAAAAACAAGCAGGGTTCACAAATAGAGGCTTTGCCATGCCTTGGTGGTTGGCTGCAACAAATGGGGCGACACTAAAGCTCAGCTGTGGCATCCTTCAGGTATCACAACCTCCCACCTCACTAACCATTGAACTAAGGGCTGTATAAATAACCCCTGAACACCTAGGGAGGGAGGAATTGCAGAGACTTAACTCATATCCCCTTGTTCCCTCCTTATCTAGAATCTCAGTGGTAGGTTTCAGAAGTTTAGAGAGAGAAAAGGAAAGCAATTGAATTTCCTAATCAGCCAAACTAAATCATATAAAAAGCATCTAACAAAAAGTTCTAAGCTTTTCCCAGTGAACCAGAATTGACAAGTTCACCTGTATTTCTCATTCCTTTCCCACAGCACATACTCTTCAGACAGTCTAATATTTTTTTAATCAAAAGGAAATTAAAGAAGAGGGAATGATGTACATTCCTTCTGGGGAAAGCAGAAGCCTCATTCCATCCTGTCTTAAAATAGCCTGATTGAACTACAATATTTGCATTACAATTCTGGGTCAGCTGCACCATGGGACTATGTGTGCAGATCAGAGGGCTGTTTAGTTTTTATTTTCAGCCTTGTAGATTTTTCACATTATATCCATCCTGCTGCACATTCCTCCTGATGTTCCCTATCGACGCAGTTTAACAATTGGAGAGATTTACTCCCTGGGTATTTGGAGCTGCAAACAAGGCCTACGGCACTTTTAGTCATTGGAAAGTGAAATCTTTGCTGCAGAGTATCAGGTGTCAAAGCAGACAAAAGAGCCTTTGATTCTTTTCAAACATTGATTCAGATTCCAATATCCTCTACTTGTGTATTACACCAGAGCAGTTTTCACTCAGGTACTGTGGGTTCTACCTGGAGGGCATGAAATGAGGACCAAGCAATGCTCATGAGGTGTCATCTGGTGAAAAGTCCTCCCTGCCAACTCCAGCTGAGCAAATGTCTACTGCAATTCACCAGAAGTTTCCAATCAGCTTCCCTTTCTTCCCATATTGTATGTCAAATTCTTCAATGTACTTTTATCAGAATAATTTGCAAAGTTATTCACTGGATAATTCTTGATCTGCTGACAGGTCTTGGTGGACAGTTCATATATACAGATCAGGCTGAGCTGCTTAGCTACATAGATCAGGTGCTTTTACATCTCTCTTTGGAGCAGTGACTCCAAGTAACACACAGATCTCAGAAAATCCCATCTGCACAGAGATGCATTTCACGCTCATCTCGTTTTAGTGTAAGAAGCAGAGCACTTGTTGATCACAAAGGGGAATTCTATGTATTAATTAAAGCTATTTAAAGCCATTTGCTGAAAAGTGCTGCAAGAATATGGAATATTATTATATTCCATGTACTCAAATAGTGAACAAATCCATACAATTACAAAAATTAGAGGCTGAAGAGACTATCCAGTCCCTAATTCTGATCAGTGCAGCAATTAGTGTATTCTAAGAATCTTATTCAGTCCTAGTCAGTAACTGTACTCCTATCACGTTTCTTAGAAATGTGCTCCTCTGTACTCTGACTCATAGTCAAGAACAAATTTCATCATCTCACTTTACCTTGAGAAATCACTCTCCTTTGTATCATCTTTAATGTTTTTTCCCAAGAGTTTTTCCTTAGGGTTTTATGCAGCGTGTTCTGGGTTTTATTTTGCAACCTCACAGCATTTGTGACTTCCTGAAACATTTTAGATTATCAGACTATTTCTCTCTCATACTTCTCTTCGAAGCTGTACATAAGAATCTCTCTTGATTTGCCTTCATGAGTCAAAGCTCCAGATATTTCATCTTTTGAGTTGATGCTGATAGGAGTTTCCCCTGCTTTGTAAAAATCTGTCTTATAAAAGCACAGACAGCACTGCACACATTTTAGGGAGGAAATCACTGGACAGGATCTGGCTGGAGCAAATGAAAAAGAATACAGCTTCTTCCAGAACAAGTCAATGTTCCTGACTCTGTACCACTGAACAAGATGTTTTATTTTCATTACATAGTTTATCCTTGCCACATTGCTGTAATTTCAAAGTGAACCTGCTGCTGTACTCATCTTCCTGTTCTGAGAAGTCAAAACACTAGGATTTATTCTGGTAGCAAAAATCTTTCCCCTTATTAACATAAGAAATGGTCTAGACAAGGCCAAACAGTTGACAAATTGTAATTACTTTCATGATTGATTAATAATATATGTGCGTGTGCTTTTATTTTTGTTATTCCTTTATTATCATTACTGATATACTGACAAACAGGACCCTCACTCATGGATTTCTATACTAGTGTGATATGTGTTATGCAAATGGGGGGGGAGGGGAAGGGCTACCACTCCAGTTTCATGTCTGCAGAAGATATTTCAATTTCTGTAACACAATATTCTGATTTAGAAGCCAGAATATGACATACATCCAACATGAAATATAGCAAATTGATTAAAAGCTGGCTGATAGGCCTCAAAAGTTAACAGCAGGAAAAAATCTCCCCCTCTCACCCTGCTTGAAGCATCTTCTGGGTATGTAATATATATTCTACAAGAAAAAAGAAAAAATTGGGTATTTTTTAATGTTATTTACATATGTACACAAATATACTCCCTTTTCCCCTTTCCCTGTGTCTCTCCCATTCTCTCACTCACAGCTGAGACCTGAGATGGAAAAGCCACAGTCACCTCCTTGGCAGCCAACAGCAACAGCATTTCATGTATATTAATGAAGATGCATTAAACATCTTTCACTGTGACTGAGCAAAACAGCGTTTGAAACCCCTAAGTTATTGAGAAGGGGGGGGCAGAGAGTAATATTATAGAAATAAACCCAACGACAGCCTGAACAAGCCAAGGGCAACAGGCAGATTTTTCACTTTCCTCACGCTGGCGTCTCTAACAGAGAGAACGTATCAGAAGTCTCATCAGGTTCTGCCTCTGACTATGAATATGATACTCACGAGTACTTTTTTATGGCTTAATTTTGTTTGATGTTATTGTTGCTAATATCCACTTAGAAGCATGGAATTAAAACGGTTTTCGTTACTACTCTCATATTTTTCTGTTTGGCAGAGCGATTATTACATTTTTGTTTCTAATGGGACTTGAAAGGAACACGATAGGCAATTTCTTTTTTTTTTGTGCACAAGTTTTTTCCTCAGCACCTCAGCTCCGCCCTGCCCAGGGTGG
>NW_008619962.1:21618-56589 GCF_000691845.1 Merops nubicus | reverse complement strand
TCCCTCTGCTGGCATTCAGGCATCAGAGCAGAAGATACTATTTCGTTTAGGCCCTACAAAAAAAAAGCGATGTGTTTACTATTACCTTTATATAAAAATAATAGCATTTAAAGGAAATCCCTGATACTTTAAACCAGTTCTGGACACACTGTGTTTATGCATTTTGCAAGTTTGAATGTTGTAGGCTCCCTGGGCCTTCCAGGTCACTCTTTGGGGTTCTAACCAGCCAGGTAGGCAGCCAAACAAAGTCAACGCTTCAATGTGTTCGCTGCCAGTCTCAAATTTGATGTGGTAGTCAGAATCTTACACCATCAGGTTTTACAAGAGGAGAACCTTTGACACAGCTATCAGCCAAGACTATGAAGATCCTTTGGGAAATTAGCCACAGTTACTTTTAGTTAATTTTAAAGAGATAAGTATGAAAGATGGATGATGAGCAAACTAATAGTATGGAGGAGGAGGAGAACAATTATTCCCCTGAATAGCAAGGGGGGCTCAAATGGAAAGATTCATTCAGTCAGGCCTACAAAAAAAAAACGTTGCCAATAGTAAACATGAGTCCTGGTGATAATACAACCCTCTTAGCCCATCATTCATGGCTCTTTTTTGGGGCAGTAATTGTGGAATTAGTGCATATAAACCCAAGGATCCTCTCAACCATTTTGCAGCATTATGCAAGAACCACCTCACTATCTGCCTCTCAAACACAAAGGTCTTTTCCACCCTTACAGCTGGCCCTTCTGCTCCTCCATCATTGCCTTGACAGGCTGACAAGTTTATCTATCTTAACGTACCCTCCCTAGCTCAGCAATAATTGCTGACAAGTATCTCGCTGCTTTCCAAACAGGCTGAGCTCTGGGCTTTCTGCAAAACCATGTCTGGAGTGAGCAGGGGATCCTCCGCTCACCCCGAAGCTGTTTCAGAAGAGTTGGGGTTTATCCCTGCTGCTGACCCTCCACAGAGCTGCCACCTCCAACAGTGAGACCAGTTCCTCCCGCACAGGAGCCTGGGAACCTGCTGACAGGGCCATGCAGGAAGCATTGACCTTCCATCTCCCAGCAGGGCACCTTCTACTGAAACCTCCCGAATCCTGTGAAGACACCAACAGCCCACCTTGGAGTCTGCCAGGTCAGTATCAGCAACTCCAAAACAAACGACTTTGGATCAAGAGTTCGGGGCACAAACCTTTTACAGTGCTCTCTCAGTGTCTATGGCACGATGTACAGACAACCTGAGGGACAGAAAGCTCAAAAAGAATCAATTAACACCTTCTCACTGCTTAAAACTCGCATCTGTTCCTCCTAGGTGGTCTGTTCCCAAATGGCAGTATGCAGGGATGGCAAAAATAAAACTTGTTATGTCCCAATGAAAGAGCAGCCACTGGCAGCTACAACAATCAAGACCAGCAGAAAAGCTTCCAGGAGCTACAAACCCCAAGTGCCACAAGGAGATGTCGAGAGACAAAGGTTATGATAATGACAGACAGACCTAATGCATTCTGTTCAGAGCCAAGCAAAATCCAGGCCTGACATCTGCATTTTTAAGGGTGGCATGAAGCATTACAGAAAGATTGCAGAGAGATGTGAAGTGAAAATTAAATTATTTTAAGGAGTCTCTTTAAATTAAAATTGTTTTCTTTCAGCTCCTTAACAGATAACCATCAGAAGTCAGCTTTCCTCTGGATTTCTGATGCTCTTCAGGGAAAGTTTAGGAAATATTTTGGACTTGAAGGAAACAAACATAATTTGACTACAGGTGTCTCAGTGATAATCTGAAAGACATTCATGTTCAGTGACCTTCCATACATCTGGGACCGTTCTGTACTGTTGACCCCTGGTTGGAGAGCCTTTCTGAGGGAGACATGCACTCAGCAAGAGGATGGGTTAGGAATGTTACTAGCCCCCCTACTGTTACTGTCCCCGGGCAGGGCACTGTGCACTGGCTGCAGTGGCTGCTCCTACAAGGTGACCTTCTGCTCCTGCGAAGTGGAAGTAACGTGAGCTCTGCAGAAGTGCACAGCCCGCCGAGAGTCCTTACAGAGACAGAACTGCAAGGACCAAACACCGAGGAGCTTTCCCTTTAATGTGAAGTCCTCTTGAGGCAAAAAGCTATTAAACCACCTCCCAGGTCAGCCAAATGTCACAAGGGACTCTGCAGGTAAGCAGGTAGAAAGAGTCACATTTTCACAGGCCAAACAAACCCATAGGTCATATATCCTTCAGACCCCAGGGTCCGTGATGCTGACAGCCACACATCAAGAAATAAATTGTACCTAAAAGGAAGTACAGTTAATTTCACCACTATTTTATGTCTTACATTCACTTGACAAGTGCTGTGTAGAGCACGGCTTGAACTACCTGGCATAATCTGGCAATCTAAGACATTTGAATGGATGGCAATTCTTTGAAGACTACTGCCAGACTCGTGTATTGGCATAAAGGTTGAGAAAGATTTGCTCAGCATTTACTTTGGCTTCATGGGATCCATACAGATGCACGTGCCAGTATGGGAACAGGCCAAATGAGTAATCTGAGTAGTTTAGAAGCAGTCCTTTCTACATTTCAGTCATCTTAATCCCATTGAGTTGTGCTTTGGATTCCAGGTTGGAGAAAAAGCTCTGTGTCTATATGGACAGACACACAAGAGTAAGAGAGATGCACAAGAACAAACTTTCCTGGCCCTCTCCCACTCTATGGCAGATAGCTAAAAATGGAGCAGAATAAATTATGCACCACAAGTCCAGAACTTTGCCCAAATCTATAAGCTAGTCTAAAATCATGGAATCACAGCCTGGAAGACCCTTGTCATCTAATCCTTCTCACGAGTCTGCAGCAAGATAAATTTGTACTTATACAGATTCTTCTAAAACACTTCAGTTTACCCAAGAAACCTGTTTCAGTGCTTTGTTACCATTATCATTAGAAAAGGTTTCCCAAAATCTTGGCTGAGACTTCCTTGCCCAATGTTAGACTCTTTTTTCTTGTTCTATCCACCATGAATTGAAGAAAAATGGATCCACTCCCTCTTTACATCAGCCTCTTATGTACTCAAAAGCTACTATCAAGTCCCTTTTGTAGCTGGATAAAGAATTCTATTTCTTCTCTTGGTTCAGAAAAGGGACCAACACTATTGGCAGAGTCCCCTCAAGTTACCAAGTTACAACTCTCCATTAGTCATCTGAACATTCAGGTATCTTCTCCTGGTCTCAGCCCAGAGCAAACTCCACCAGTTCAAGAACATGATGGCCTCTACAATGTGACGCAGGCTTTGCGTTCTCCAGAACTGTGCAGTTTGCTGCAAATACATTGGACATGTATGCACCAATAGATCCTCCCTCTTCTCTTTGATGGAAAAGGTCACAGACCACAGTCCCTGTGCAGACCCAGGAGGCCAATTTCAGGTCTGTGTTACTGGAAAGTCCACAGAGAAGATGGAAGACAGATAGCTGAGAAATACCTTCTCAGTTCCAAGCTCCGTTTATCCAGTCACTCCAGTCACTGCATTTTGCAGTTCCATTCTAGCAGAATTAACTCCAATGAGGAAGAGATTTCAGTTAGTAATTCAGCTTTTTCCAATATTCATATTTGTGCTGAAAAGAAGTCAGAAATTCTCAATGGAAGGATTTTTTTTTTTTTCTGATGTAGGTACAAAACATAACTGGAACACCCAGTAAGACCACAGGCCCCACAAATGAGAAATGAGAAACAGGACTGCAGTGACTGACAGCAGGTCTGGTCCATCAGTTCAGCTGAAGAGACACAAAGCTTTGTGAGAACCAAATCAGTGTCACAAGAAAAGTCCAAATCCACACTTTCAGGCTGTCCAAGTACACAGTTTCGGGCTATCCACTCTGTTCTAGTACTTCAGTGGTTTGTATCAAAACTCACAATGTGACTTCTTCTAAACTTCAGAATTACTGAAATAGAAGCCCAGCCTGAGAGAAAATTTAAGGCAGCGATCACCTCCTGCAATCTGCTCAAAATAAAATAAAAAGTCATTTTGATGAAATAAAAAAAAAAAAAGAAAGCCTCTTTTCTCCACAGTGATCCTTGAAGAGGAGCCTCTGAGTCCAGGAGGCAGCACGTGGTCTGTGGTGCATTAGTGCTCCATCACCTCTCCTGGCAGAGGGAACCATTAGGGGCTAAAAGCACTCTCCAGACGGGCCCTTCTGGGACAACATACCCATCGTGCCCATCGCTTTCTGAAGAGTGGTTTGGAGGATTCTTCCCTTTTTGTCGGACAGTCCCCCGGGTTCCCCAACCTCATGCATTATGGATAGGATCTTAATGGAGAGTGGCTGCCTGAGCACTGCTCACTGAGCCTCTCGCCTGAGAGAGCCATTGCTGCTCCTCGCTTCTCCTGCCATCCTCCCTCTGCCAATTAGACTCAGATTTGATCTCTGCTTTATCTGTAGGAACTCCATTAAAACCTAATTCTGCTTATTATCAGTAAATTTCTTTAAATGAAACTACTTTCCCTCTAAGGGTTCTCCCAGATTCTGAGGCAAATCAATCTGCAATGACTGGACATTTCCAGCCATGCCACTGGGACTGGACCCCCCAACTCTATCCTGAGAGCCCCAAGATCACTGTCACCTCCTTGGCACTTTGCGGCCTGCCACCGTGTTGTCCATCTTTGCCTTGCCTGAGCAAAAATGCCAATTCTTGTACATAAATGCCCTCAAATTACACCTCTCTACTGTAACACAACACCAGGATATTCTCTGTAGTACTGGACACACTGGCATTAGCTCAAATAACTCGTGGGCTCTGCAAATGCACCAGTGATTTAACTTTAGACAGGAAGAAACTCGCTTATAAATAGTTCTCCTTATCAATAGGCAATTAATATTCAATAACCTCTTAATGAAAAGTCTCTCAGATTATAATGAAGCTTCGTAGCTATGTCTTAATCTTCTTTAGCTAAGAAACTTGGGATGTTTTATGGAAGTTTTTCAACACTTCTGTTGTCAGAGATACAGAGGAATGTGAATGGGTTCATGTCTTCTCTTACAGAAAAGAAAGGGGACAAAGAGAAATATTTTTTTCCCAGAAGAGAAATAATCTGTTTTCTGTAACTCCCTGGAAGAGAAAAGGATTAGCTTCAAGAGGGTGCAGCGAGGCTCTTGTCTTCCCAACCGTTCCTGGTGATGGCTGCAGCTGTCAAAAACAGAAAGCTGCTGCTCTGAACATTATGTCAGTGTAGCATGATAATAGACCACAAAAGTGTCTACCCTCCACGAACAGAGGTTCTACTCTGTTCTCCTTGCCTGCTGCTTACCCATCTCTGCTCTTTATGACAAGTAGATATGAAAACTCTGTCTATTAAAAGACACAAACAATTGGAAACAGAAAGTACTTCACACCAGGAGGGTACTCTACAACGACAGAACTACCTTTGAAATCAGGCAGTTTGAGTAATGCTTGAACTCTAGCACATTGACAGTGAGGTTGTTTCAGAAGACAATGAGGACTGACACAGACATGAATATTTTTCTCCCCAGAAAGGCTCTGTTGGGAAAAGGTTGATTCCTTGTTGAAGCTGGAGGAACCAAGAGCTTCACACAATGACCTCGGCTGGAAGTGGTTTTGCTGACATATTACCTGCATATTTTGTTTGTAATATTCCTGGCACAGTGACGTATGTGCAAAAAAGTATAATGTGATGTATTCCTTCTCCTCATGAGTTCTCCCCAGAGGCTTCTACACAGAGGGATTTCCCTCTTGCTCAGCCCTGTGTAAGGCCAGCAGCAGAAACACTTCAGGCTGTCAGGCAGAAGCGACACCCAGCCTGTCCTGAGCTGCTCTGGCTTTATTGTCTGGAGCCTATCCATGAAGAACCAACAGATTCTGACTAAAATGACTAAGAACCCACATACAAAGTAATTGAAACTTATTCTGCAGTTAGAAATAGTGAACTCTTTGGAGCAAGAACACATCTGGCTATTTTAAGAATGGTAGCAGACCTTTGCTGAGCTACCTAAATGAGTAGCATGTATATGCAACAGCTAAGAGTAAACACAATGGTATTTTATAAAGTAAGCATGTCAAATAGTAGCATGATAAACTCTAAAACCAAATGATAAATCCTATTTTTCACTCAACCTTGGCCACCTCACCTGTGTTCTGCACAGTAACCCCCCTCCTCCAAGGATTTATCCTACTCCAGACTCTAGGAAGAGTCTGAAAAACAGTTGATACTTCAAATACAGAATGGGAAAAACTGCCAGAAGACTCCTTTCCTTTCCTTTCTCTTCCTCTAGTTACACAGGTCCAAAGTGCAAGATGAGTAGTAGCCACTCTTGTATTAATGTCAGGTTTAAAGATCTATTGCTTTAATCCTCAAGGGCTGGACATGGGTGCTATAAACCAACCAGCCCAGCACTGGCATATGCAGGGAGAGGCAGAATTCCAGGGAAGGGAGAAACAAAGCCAACACACAGCACTTCCTTTTAGCCACTGGTTCTAGTTAAACCTTCCTGCACACATAACGACTGAGAAACTCAGGGCTGCTGCTTTTTCCACCTATGAACAACAAAAGTTGATTTTAATTGTGGCTGCACCCTCTGGGCATCAGCGAAGTTCATCTAAGTTCAAAAGAGGGTAGGAATCCCTATTTACTTTGGGGAAATCCTGAGTAAAAATAACATGCTTGTGTGCTCTGTAACACATGCACAGTGAGCTAAACATATCTGGGATGTGTAAGATCTTCTCTGCAGTTTGCTTGCAGCAGTACCCACTGTTCTGACCAGGTTGCTGGACTGCTCAAAATCCAGGCAAATGGATAAAATCCTCAACTACCATCCAAATAATATACTTTGGAGGGAAAAAAGAAGACATAGCCAAGAAGACACACACATATGGTTGTCTTAAGATGGGGAGGTAACACTCTAGATGCTCCTTAGCTAAGGCAAGGTCAAATACAGGAGCCCCATTTTCCTTAGAGCAGCAGAACTTTTCTTTCTTATTTCCCTTCACTGGCCACCAGTGTTTCTTTCTTAAAGCTTTCAGCACTTAAAGACCTCATATTCTCAAGGACAGATACGACACAGACCTACTGCTGTAATAATAAATCTCCCTGGGTGAATGTTTTTACACTGGAATAAGCACATCCATATGGTAAGCTATGCTGGGATAGCAAAGCACTGGAATCACACCTCTGTGGGGAGGCAGGTCAGTAAAAGTTTCTAGGTGGACATGGCCAGGAAGATTTGCTGTATTGTCCAACCTAAAAGACCCACAAGTGACTCACTCCCCTCTGCAGGTCTGGTAGCAGAGGCAGTCTTTCAGTGTTAACTTGTTTTTAAAAAATAACTTAAAATGTCCTCGTGGTCTATACCCATAAGCACCAACAACACAGAGTCAAACAATTCTAACGAGCTCCAGAATACAGGGTTCCAGGTCTGATGAATTTTTACACCCCATCCTTATCCTCAAACACAAAGGCACTTTTGAAAACATGTAAATGCAGATACTTTTGAACACCTCTGTGTATTATGATTATTCCCTGGCACCATGGGTGGGTGACAGTGGAATGAAGAGGTTGACAGAAGAGTCACACAGCACAGTTTGCAGTGGCTTGAGAAGTTCTGTAGGCACAAAAGGCAAACAGTAACGTCAAGCAGATGGCTAAAAACAGGAACCAAAGCAGAATGAAAGAAAAAAAAGTGCTTGAGCAACACACACACACACGTTTACAAGGTCTCATTGGCAAACCAGGACAATGAGTCTTTTGTACAAGGGAAATAAATTATACAACACAGCCATATCACTCTGCACACAAAGCTGCATTAAATGAATTGACCGATTAATAAATCAGCCATCAAGAGCTCCTAAAAACTGTCCAGGAACTCTTACTGCTGTATCCTTCCTACGTACACATAAATGACATGCTCTTGTTTCAAGTGGTCAGAATTGTATCTTATCACATGTGAACATCATAAGCCCTTTACAGCAAAGAACCAGGGAAGATTCTTTATTTAGCCTAAACGTTCAGAGCCTTTGCTTTTGGAACAGGACAGTTCAAATTCTATCTCCAGTTAACCACAAAGCCCCAAGTGACTATAAAATGCAGTAGTGACATCTGTACAGTTTCAGAGGCCACAGATTGTTTCCATATTCTAATTACTACATCTCATTACAATGAAGAAAAATCACTTCTTTTTTTGAGTCACAGACATGAAAGGAAGATCTTGTGGTTGAAGTAAAAGATTCACAGAATCCAGAGGCCTGAAGTTTTTTGCTCCTTCCAACTAGTCTGCAGACTTCCAGTGCAATAACACTTAATTTCTTCCACCGAGTCTTGGAAGACTTAATAAATCTGTGTTCATAAAGCATTTTGAGGGCCTAATTTAAATGCCTCATACTGTCACAAAATGCATAAAACACCTTACAAGCAGAATTTTTATTATCACAGATTAGAAAGTTTGAAGAGAGGAGGCACTGAATTTATTCTGCATAGCTCATTTTTTGTGTTAACTTTATTTTTGGAACACTAGACAATTAGGTGATATTATACAATGTTTGAATTTCTAAAACTTTAATCCTTGAGCAGATCATGGTTATGTGAAAAAAGCCTGTACAAGATACTGTTCAATTCCTGCAGCCCTGCTAACCTTCCAGGTTTTCTAAAGCTTCCAAGAAGCACATAAATTACAAATATTTGTTCAGCCAGAAAAGAAATGCCACTGGTATCATCAGCTACACCACGACGGGGTTTTCAGCCCAGTGTCACACAGCACTAATTTAATTGGATTTAAATTTAACCCAGCAAAAAAGCAAGTGCCTCATATTGACAGGAATCTGCGATTCCTCACCAACACTTACAGACTGCAGCATCTTCTTTGGAAACCCTGAATTTCCTGGGAATACTTAGGCAACAGCTGGCATGACAAGGCACGCACACTGTGTCCAGAAATATGCACTCTGGAGCAGGGTCAAGGCACATGTGCCTCCAAGCCTGGTTACTAGCTGGGAAGCACTCTCCTGGTGCAGGAGTACTTGCTGGTGAGACCCTGTGGGCAGCACTCCTCCAAGGGTTTTGCAGCATGCAGGACTTTGGCAGCCCTCCAGTGATTTCCAAAGAGGTTAATGAGATTTACTTTAGGTTTTCAAAGGCAAAGAAAGTCACTGGGTGTGAGTCTCACACTCAGTCTCTAGAGACGGAACACCTAAAAGGCTAGGGGAAAACAAAACTCTTGGGATTTATTGTGAAATACGAACAAATGAATTCAGAGGACACTCCAAACACTCCCTTCTTAAACCTGCCCCATATAACACAGGAGTTCTGCAGGCCTGACCCGCCAGCTGGAAACGTTGGAATTTCCCTGTTCCAAAAATTCAAACTCACAATGGTGGGGGATCTCCAAAGTGTGAGTCACCCAAATGGAGCTGCCACTTTTGGCCTAAGCAGCTTGTTTTTGTCATCAACAGATGCAAAATCAGAACTCTGGGGTTTGAGTTCCTGTTCAGTCTACAGTTATCCATTCCCTCTCCCAAACTGAGCTTGTGTGGACATTTCTCGATACACAGTTAACTGCAAAGTGAATGACATGATGGTGGTGACACCAGATCTTTGCAACCTGAACTCTCCAGTATAAACAAGAAGCAGAAACGAATCCCCTGTCTCCTGGGCGTGAGTAGTTCCTGAAAAGAGCAACTGCAGAATTGCTTTGCTGACGGTCAAAAATGAACACCGCGAAGAAGGGGCTGGAGGGCATTTTAGATTTCATGTTAAAGAAACAAAGCACAAATTGACTTTTTATAAAGGTCAAGTGAAAAATTGGATATCTTAAGGCTGCAGAGAATTTCTGCTCTCTGTTCAGTTCTGTTCTGTTTACATTAAAAAAAAAAAAAAGGAGGAAAATACTGTCATGTCCAGTTTAACAGACGCTCTGGCTTGGGAGAGAGGCAATAAAAGGCAAAAAGGCTGTATTTGCAAGAAAGTCTGGAATTACAAATAATATTGTTTAAAGTAATGTCCCTTGATGGAAGCTATGACGTTACCCTTTCACAAACCCTTACAACAGAAGTAACAACTATCCAGTTTGGTTTGTACATAACCCGAAGGTTCCAGCATTTGCCACAGGTTTGTGGATTAGCTGGTTATGCACTGAAACAGGTATTTAAGACACATAATTCATCCTCTAGGCTACAAATACATAATGTAACAAATAATACCCATACAGAAAATGATATTTTACCTTCCTTTCACGTGGACTAAGCCATGACCCATGTGAACTGACTAAACAGTGTTGCAGCTTTTTTTTTTTTTTTAAAAAAAAAAAAAGGAGGACAAAAAATTCCTGAATCTGGTGTTTTAACCTGAACCAGTTTTCATCATGCACCGGGTGACTTTCATCCCACCCAGTGCTTTGTTCACGGCGTTGCCCGACTCACTGCTGCCTCAGTGGGCTGTGGTTCACCTCCCACATGTGAGCTGAAGACCAAGGACACGACAGCCTCTGGAAGGGGAAGCAAAGAGGGGCAGCCCTGGGCAAAGAGCAGCAGGATGAATGGAAACAACAAAAACCTGCACGATCAGAAACACACAAACAAACAAAAAAGGGCTTTTGCTGCTTCCTTCCCTCCAGCCTCTGAGCCCTTTCCTCTCCCTGCTACAGATACTGCAAATCTTGTGTGTTAACTGGGGAAGGAGGCTACTCCCTTCCCAAAGATCACAAGCACATTTCACACAGGGCTGAACAAGCTCTGCAGAATAGAAGCCGCTGCCCCCAAATGCTCATCTCCCTCCAGCTGTACAGAGCCCTTCCTTCCAGCCGCCTTTAAATTTTCTAGCCAGGGAGATCAGGGTTGTTGGGTCTTTAATCTCCTCCTCACAGTTTCACATACAAACCTTGGCTTCAATATTTGGATACATTTCCTGCCTTCTTTTTTTTTTTTTTTAAATACTCTTTTTGAAGCCAAGTTGCTGAGTGAATCGTAAAGGGAGAGAATTCCAAGAGCGTTAGCTTCTCTGCTGTTCCCAGGGCAGGTCTGGGCCAAAATAAACCCCTGCTGTGCCAGCAGCAGTTACTTACAGTCCAACCCCAGGATCTCAGCCCTCTGCAGCTTCCCAGTCCCAACCATCTCCTGTTTCCCTTAATAGATAAAGTCTCCTCTGAGATTTCTCACTTTGCCTGCAACTGCAGCCCTTCCCATGTGTTCCTTGAGTCACAAAATATCTGTCAGGAAAGAAAAGGAGGAGAAGGTAAATGCTCTGTCCAGTCTCTGCCCAGCACACATCCTGCTTTGCTACAAAGCTTTTCCATTCCCACCCTCCTTTCTGCATCTTCAGAAAGGATTTCTTCTTCCCAGCGTCAGAAACCAGTGGTTTGCACAGTGCCTTGCCCTCCACCACTCCTGCTCACATACAGAACTTGGATGCCTAAATCAAATTCCTGCTAAAGAATCCAGGGAACAAATGGCCACTGCTCTGCCGAGCTCAGCACTTCAGTCAGACAGGGCCAAAATCCGACATCTGGGCAGGGAAGCCTCAGTAACAGATATGTCACCAAATTCAGTCATCACATAAAAAAGATGGAATTATTTTTACCTTCTGGAAAAAAAAAGCTTAATCCTAAAGCTTCAGCCACAATAAGAAAACTGCTTCAACAGGTATTTGAAGAGATTAAAAATTATTCCAACTTTAAGGATTTTTATATCATCTTCTCAAAAAATTCACAATTCTAAACATTTTTACCATGTTTACTTCATTCCTCTACTCAATTCAGGTGAATTTGCACCAGTTGTGTTCACATTCGTTTTACATAAAAAACTATACCACAAATTCTAGTGACTACCATACTTGCAGAGAGTGAATTTCAGATGTTTATGGGCAAAAGCTCATAGGAAAAATATCCGAGCATTTGATCAAGCAGCAAACACAAACAATAGCATGACAGTTACAGTCTGGGTGATTGTCAAATAATGACATAAAACTGTCCATAAGCAAGTCTGAGAGATCCAAAATTCCACGAATTTGGAGAAAAAAAACAAAACACCTGCATAGACAACAAGTAAAACCAAAGAAAACTGGGTATATTAAAGAAGCAAATTGTTCCCACAGTTGCCTACTCCTCTTCAGTACAGAAGGCTGGGAAGCCCCACACTAATTTCATGAGGTATGCTTGTAAACATTCAGAAAAATAAACGTCCAATCTATCCAGAGACATTATTTCCCCATGTTTTTTTTTTTTCAACCTGTCTTCACACTCCTCTCCAAGACCAATAATTTCCTCCCTGCTTCCGTCCCCCTTCCTCAGGAAAGAGTTCAGGTCACTCGGATTCTGAACCAGCACCACTGCAAGCCACAGGCTTTGCCAGCACTAAGGCAGCAGGGAAAGCATTCCCCCCTTCAGCATCACCCCAAAACCCAGATCCTGGTTTTGACCATTCAGTTGCAGACCAAAGTGTCTAAACCTGAACACGAAGGCAAAGCTGTTGGGTATTCATTCTCTCACCCAAACACAGGCACATGAGCCTTTCTGTAACTGGCTCTGCTCTAATTGTAGCTCCTCCTTTATGCTCTCCTCTTCTCTATTTATTTCTCAGCACACCGAGCTCCACATACCAGTCCCTGCAACAAATCCTCCAGTCCTCTACAGCAGTCATGGGAGAAGGGACTTTTTCATTCAATAAAGTACCTAATAGGTCACAGAAATTAATTAGTCTCTTCCACCCATGGGTCTTGATTTTTTTTTCCTCCTGGTTGCAGTCCCTTCTCACTTCCACCATGATCCTTTATTTCTCTTATCTCCCCTTCTCCATTTCTGTATGAATCTGACTTTTCATTTTCTGTCCCTGTTCCAGCTCCCTCTCTCTCTCCCTCTCTCTCTCTCGTGCAGGAATATGATGGATGATCACCTGTCACAGCTTGTTTATTATAATTCAGACAATCAATTACACACCCCTAATGCTGGTTGTCCCGCTGCAAATTTACATGCTCGGCACAGACCGATGTGCAAATGGAATCTCATTTGCCAAACGCCTTTCCGTGGGTACAGCGCGATGATTACAGCCCGCTTGCTTCAACAGTTGTGTGCTGCTGACAATGTCATCACTTACTGCTTGCCACAGGTCACATTGCTCCCAGGCATTATTTATTGTGCCAGGCAGGCTGAGGCTCTCGGAGGACAAAGCCACCACGCTCCAGGCAGGCAGGCAAGGTAGATCACACAGCAGGCACCCCGCTTCAGCACCCATCACCTGCCTTTGTTTCCTCTGCTGTGCATCCCTGTGCCCTCCTCTCCACCTTCTTTGCTTTTATGGATGACTGCCTTGTATTAAAGGGCTGGTGAGCTCCTGCGTTGACAGGCAGGGCTCTGGCAGAGGGAAGTGCTGCTCATGCAGTTAAATAATCCCAGGACAGCTACTGATTTAATAAGAAGCAAAGGACTGCAGAAAATGAGACAAGGGGGAAAGCAAAACAGCTTGTGTTTAGCTAAAATGCTATGCAGCAATAGGTGTCAAACCTGCTGGGAAAGGGTTAAGTGCGTTTTACTGACTGAGTGGTAGGGTTCATTCTTCCATCTAGGTAGAAAGGAGGTGAGTGATCTACAGAGAAGAGGATGTTGAGTGTGGGCTGAGCAGCCCATTCTGGGAAGGGTTTGACCCGAAGTAGCCAAAATCTCAGGAAAATGAGGGAAGAGTTAAATTTCACATTAACTGTATGCATGAGCAGGTTGAAGAACACACAGGGTTCTGTAAATGCAGGGTTTAGAAATTCTGTATGCAGGTTCTTCAACAGCGTGCCCAGTGATGCACAGAGACACATACACACGCAAACATGCCTAAGGTGTAAAGGAAGTTTCCTCTCCCTTAACAGGGGAGAAAGGCAGGGAAAGGAAGATACTTTTCCTGACTAGGAGCCAAGTTTCCAACACTGTCCTGTTGACTGGAGAGAAGAACTCAGGAATAGTCCCATTAAATCATCTTGCTGACTTAGGCTTGCTATCCTCTCATACAGAAATCAGCTGCTTCCCTCCACCTCTTTCTGATCAACCCAGACAGACTGGTTTGGGTTTTGTACCTAAATTGTTTATGCTCTAAAGCACCCACAAACGAGTCATTCCTGGAAGGCTCAGGTGAAAGACAAAGAGTCAGCTTACTAGGCTGATTTTCTAAGTGCCAGTCTCAGTTGTGGAGGTGGTTGATTTTTCCAAAATAGTAGTTAATCTGCCAGATTAACCTCTCGCTTAAAATTGTTTTTTAAATATTCAACGTCTAAATGTTTAATCTAAAGATCTGTGAATGCAAAAATTTTAGCATAATCTGCACAAAAGCCATGAGACTTTTGACATACAAAAGAAAAGCCTAGATTAAATAAATTGCAACTCTTTTGATAAACAGGAGTAACCTTAAAGAGGGATGGCCTGTGGTGCAGAACAGCAAACAAGGTGGAGTACAAGCAGTGAGTCTTCTCAGGCAGTGAAATGGTCTAGTGCTGATGACACTTCTGAAGACTTTATGAGCCACCTACCAGTGTTTTCTCAGTCCTGTCTGCACATGAGGTCAGAGAAAAGGCCCTTTATTCTTCCTCACAAAATATGGACAAAAGAAAGTATTTTGCTCTCAGATGCAAGCTACGTTGGGGAGACCCTCTGAAGCCTTTGCTATTAATGACATTGTTTGTCTACCCATGGGACAGGGTTCAGTGAGCCTGTGTGTAGCAGATCATGTTGGTTCTTTATTCATACATGAAAATCTGTCTCAGCAGCACTGAGAGAACCAATATTGGTTGCAAGCCCTGCCAAGTCAACCCAAATCATGACAAAGCTCTCTCACTCCCTCTCCATCTACATATACACACACACAAGCAGACACACATATGGATTGATTATGGTGGTTTCGTTTTTAACCAACCTGTTTTTCAACAGAGGACCAGCACACTCAGTACTGAGGCTACATGTGCATCTAATTTCACAAATAACACCAGAGCATGTGAAAGAGCTCAAGTCCTTCTTACATAGAAAAGGCTTCCTGTGCTCCTCTGAGTTCTGTATGAGTTGGCATTAAAAAAAGCCTGCCGTGGGGGTAGGAAGGAAATGGAGCAATCAAGTGTGTAAGGAGTCACTGCTGCCCACAGAGGCAAATGTTGTTATGAAGCTGGCTGAAGTGAATCATACCGAACACTCAACCTTTTTTTTTTTTTCTTTTTTTCTCCTGCTCCTGTCTTCAGAAAGATACATGAGTTGCAATTAGGAAAAGAAGTAAACAAATATTAGGTCTTATTGCTATGAAATCCTAATTGTAGCACACAGGCTGCCTGGGATAATGCAGGCCACCTCTGTTGTCTCCTATGTGGGACACGAAGCTCTGCTGAGACTCAGAGGGAGTGCTGCACCATCACCACTGCCTGGCTTGGTGTCAGCAGCAGGGCTGTGAGGATCAGCACAGTGTGAGCTGGCTCCAGGCACTTTGGGAAGTAAGACCTCAGGATGGACTCTGTAACACAAGGCATGTTCTGGGACACTTCAGAGAGGATGCAGCACTTGCCAAACCTGGTGCTAACCACAGACTGGCTTGAACAACTCCAAGATCTTCCCAAACTGGGCTGCTGTCTTAGGCTGATGTCTAATGGCTCCTGTGCCTGGTTCTGAGGCAAGGCAAGGGAAGAGACTCACCAGCTTCAGTGCTTGTTTTGGGACTCACAATGGTCCTTCTGTGCCAGATCCTGACTTGGTCTGTTCTGCCTGGAAAGGAAGCACACCTTGCCTCTAGCACAGGCAGAATACCTACAAACACACACAGCTACACAGGTCAGGGAAGGCTTTTGTGCTCCCAGGGGAGATGAAGAGTTTTCTCACTTTTCTCCAACTAAAACTTTGGGAGCTACTGGGAGACTCAATTCCAAATAGAGATGCTGCCAAAAAATTCCATCAGTTAAAGAACTTCTTCCTCCCAAACAGGCAAATGATAAAACTGCTACCCTGTGCAACAGTGAAATTCTCATGCCTGCAAGGAAAGTTCCTTTCCTACTGCCCCAAACAACCTCACTGCAACTGAAACTTTAGTTTACTTATTGCAGTGGACTCAAATTACACCAGACATCTAATTCCTCCTCCCTCTAACTGGTATTTTGCTGTTCATGCAAATCCCACTGTGTTTTACAAAATAGATTCGGTTTTACATTATTTTTGTTACTTGTTAGTTTGTTATTTTATGCAGTAAGCACAGTAGTCCTGACAAGTTCCCCATCAGCTCAGTTTTTGACTGTTAGACACTATACCATCACATGAAGAGGGACCACCTTCAGATCAAGGAATTATAGTCAAAACAGACAATGCAGAAAGAGGGCAGAAAATTGAGAGAGAAGCAGAGTTTACTCGTCCAAGGTCAAAAGCAGAGCTGGTAATACAAACTTCCTATTCTTATTCCATTACTCAAACCACTAAGCAAAAGTGTCTTCCTAGCCTCCTCTCTCACCAGTTCTTATCCACCCTCTAACCCCCTCCAACTCTACAGCGTGTAAACAGCCTCCAAATCAGTAACACATGTGGAGAGGTCAGATGCTACCCCATGCAAAGGATATGATGAACCTGCCTGGAAAAAGTGACTCAAGATACGAGATGTTGCACATTGTCATAGGACTGGGGTATAAAACTGGCCCAGTTTGCTCTGGAAGGCTAATCTGGCAAGCACTGAATGCTCCCTGCTCCTCCTGAAAGAGGCTCTCCTTCCCTATAGCCCCCCAGCCTTCTGTCTGGCTCTTTCCACACCACCGAGTACTTTCACAGACATTGAAAGCTTAGGCACACGATATATTCCTGAAATCCAGCCCGTGTATTTGCTCCTTCACTGTGGGCACGCTCTCCAGAGCGAGCAATTCCCAGCACTGGGATCTAAACACCTCTGCCCATGTGAAGGAGCTCCTCTCCCCTCTCTGCCTGCAGGAGGGGACCCACTGGTTTGCCCGCAGCATTCCCAGTCTTGCTGGAGTGCACTTTTGGGCTGTTGGGGCCGGAGCCGTGCTGAGTCAGGCTCTCCCCGGCAGCCCAGCTGTTGTGCACAACTACCCACAGAGGCCAGGGCCCGAGCTCCTTGCAGGAGACACAAACACCCCGAGCCACAAGCTCGGCAGCAGGCTCCCCAGGGTGTTTCTTAGATGCAACCCTGCTCCGTGCACTTCTCTCATTCGGGGTGCCCAGTACCATCCTGAGCACTGCCCTGCTATTTTTAGGCTGGGTCTGCGTGACAGGCCAGGAGCTGGAGCCATCTCCTCTGCTTACTTTGAGCCAAACAGGGAAAGCTAAGCTCCTGTTTCATGAGGAGAGCCGGGGGAGGGTGTCAGGCAGGTGGACAGCTAATAAGCTCAGCCCCGATCGCAGCCCTCGCCTGTATCGGGTTATGGAACAATATCAGAGCAGTGCTGAACAAGCTGCTGTTTCCACGTGTCCCCAGTTGTGTGGTGGCACCTGTTCCTCTGCCTGCAGCACAAGCTGTTCCCTGCTGTTCCAGCACAGGCCAGTCACGACTCAGATTCAGCAGCTACTTGGATGATGCCCCAATTTCTTAAAGGGCTTCAGCTCCACTGCTCCCAGTTTGCTCGGTATCTCCCCGCCCAGAAACAGCTCCAACCAAAGCTGAAGTCTGGGAGAAGGCAAAAAGCAAAACACAGCAACAGAAAACAGGGGACACTGAGAGCTCACAAGGAAAAAAGGAATTGGCTCATTTAGGTAATCTGGATGAGAACTGCAAGGGTCTGTGGATCTTGAATGGGAGCTGCAGCGAGGTGTCCCCGGCACCACAGCTTTTGTGGAGGGTTCTGGGGGAGGGGGGGGGAGGACAGTGGCTCCCTGTGTCTTCCTTTAAAAGCCAGCACAGGCAGTGCCCACATTTTGGTTTCCACATGGCACATACTTTAGATGTCCTGCACCCACCAAGCATCTTCATCCCCAGGCAAGGGATCTGCAAAGACACCACCCGAGCCCTGGGCACAGCGCTCTCTGCCTCCAAATTAAAGGTCACTCCTGAAGAGCCTTAATCTCATCTGGCCTCTCCCCAGCCACCGAGGAGCGAGTCGCCCCTTCCCTCACCATACGGCCAGGCTGCTACCCGGGGAATTTCACTTTGCAGTCCTCATACCTTAATTAATTAAGGGATTAATTCAGAGAGGCCCAAACTGACAAACAACGAACGTCCTGTGACAAGCTCCAGAAAGCATCACGTTAATGACCCCAGAAGGCAAAAGGGAGAAGGGGATAATTGAACGTAGGCTGGGGAGGAGGGAGGCAAACGAGAAAAAGAAGTTACAGTGGTCAAATCCAAAAAACAGGCTGATAGCAGTTATCAATTTGCATAATAATTCTGTGAACAACAAAGGGTGCCCAGAAATTCTATTTAAAGGCTGTAATATTAATTTAATGGGGAAAATATATAATACAATTCCCAGAGAATTTTTCAATTAAATTAATGTGATGGGCTTTAATGGATATCTTAAGCAGAGACCACGATTAACAGAAATACTGCATAAATGACACTTATATATTTTATAAAAACTGGCACACAGCCTTGCTGTGCAGGGGACCTTGTTTAAACCCTGGCATCCAGTTGTAATTGTATTTAAAATCATTTCCCTGCTTAGAATTGAACCGTTTCCTCTTGGGATTTTTGTCCTTCCCATAGTCTGGACTAGTAGCAATGTGATTCCAAAGAGCTGGACAGAACTGAAGGACATGGATCATCTTGGTGAGGGATTTTTTTCCCTAGGGAAACTGGGTCTCGTCTGGTCTCTTCCAGGATTTCAGAGTTCCTGCAACACACCTAATAAATTATATCATGATAACATATTATTATCAGCAGCATGAGCAGCACACCCTTCCACAGCTCAGCACTGGGGGTCCTGGAAATGGAGCCAGGGAGAATTGTAACAAGACACTGCCCATTCCAGCACCATCAACACAACACCAGAGGTTCTAAGGTTGGTAGAAATACAATCCCAGCATCAACTCATTCCTTCACAGGACAGTCTTAACTGACTTTGAGATAAGCTTCCTGGGCTGCATAGAATCATTGAGGTTGGAAAAGGCCTACAAGATCATCAAGTCCAACCATCAACCCAACACTGCCATGACCATTAAACCATGTCCTCAAGTGCCACATCCACATGTTTTCTGAACGCCCCCAGGGCTGGGGACTCCAGCACCTCCCTGGGCAGCGTGGGCCAAGGCCTCATCACTCTGCCAGGAGAGAAATTCTGCCCAAGATCCAATCAAAACCTCCCCTGGCACAACTTCAGCCCTATCATCCTTCTCATCCTATCACTGGTTTCTTGGGAGAAGAGCCCAACCCCCAGCTCACTCCAGCCTCCTCTCAGGGAGTTGCAGAGAGCCAGATGTTCTCCCCTCAGCCTCCTCTTCTCCAGACTAAACACCCCCAGGTCCCTCAGCTGCTCCTCACAATCATGTTCCCCAGACCCCTCCCCAGCTTCGTTGCCCTTCTCTGGACCCGCTCCAGCCCCTCAAGGTATTTCTGATCCTGTGGGGCCCAAAACTGAGCACAGGAAATAAGCTGTTAAATCGGTGTCTCATCTCTGCTTATATCACAGATGCCCCTTCTCCACATCAGCTCCCTCGCTGTTACCATCCATACCCTCACCCTGAACACCAGCTTGGTCCCCACCATTGTCACCAGTGCTATCAGTGCTTTAGCTCAGTGTTGGGGAGGTGCTCCTAAAAATGACCCTGTATTTTTCCCCCTGCTTTTTCCATCAGTGCCTACTAGGAAGCAACAGAGGCGTGTGGTTGCAAAGGTGGCTGTGCATTACACAGTGACTTTTAATGTGGGCAAGAACTGCACCAGTAGATACAACCTCTGTAGGTGCAAGTGTGGTGGGGGCACGGCCCAGAGTCAGCACTGATGGCTCAGCAGTGGCTCTGCAGTGTGCCAGGAGAAGAACCCCTGCTCTTGTGTTTTCAGGTGGCTCAAAACCATAAGAATGGGGGGGGTTGTCATATACCTACATGACATTTTAAAATTTGCAATGCAGAAGAAGGAAAAATTCTGGTGGAAGCTCTAAGTATTAGCTGCTGCACTACAGCCACTTTTAGAAGCTGGGTTTATCATACATCAGATGAGCTCAACACAGTTGTACCCTTGATCTGATGTTTTTTTAGATTATACCCACACAGCAAGCTAAATTTCATCAGAGAGATACCACACATGCATTTCATACTTCCTCCCACATAATCCACACAGAGATGTACTCAACAAGCTTTATAAATATTTGAATGAGAAGAGTATCCTGCAAATAAAACAGATCCTAGTTTTATTCTCAGCTTAACTATTACACAGGCCTGTGGTCCCCTCAAGCAATTACTAGACATATTTTCTGCAGCAGAGTCTTCTCAGCTCATTCTTAGTTTTGGAAGCCTGTGAACCTAACTCTTCAATATCTTAGCAATTAACCCCTTCTGAAGACAGTGGGAACTGATATGTTCTGAACGTGACCCATCTCCCTCCAATTAGGCCTTCAAGAATGGTGACACTTTACATTATCAGTGCTTTTGAGTATTAGAGACACCACGATCAGCTTTGTAATTTGTAAACCCAGTTCAATAAAACATCACCAGTCTCCTAGTCATGAATCCTAATAAGTATTTCTCAAAAGCCCTTCAAGCTTGCTGGACAGCAGGTGCTAGTGAATGCTAGGTGTTATTCTTTTCCTTGTGAGAATCCTATCAGCAAATCCATGCTGTGATACCCGGAAAAACAGCTTCCAATGAAGAGAAATAGCTTGTCACTTGCTGCCTCAAGATGCGAGGTAGTTAAAGTGAAGCAGAAGCCATGTCACTGGGTTTTCTGTTTCCTTCAGAAAACACAAATAAAGTACCCTGTGGAAAGATGTGAGCTGAAGTGACAGGCATCTCTTGAATGCTTTTAATTGCTGCCAAAAATAGTCTGAAGCTTTCACCAAAGTTAACACAGACAAAAATTTCCATGGAAAGCATCAGTCCTGTGTGAAAAGAAGTTAGCTATTTCCTCAGTCAAAATAAAAACAGCAATCACACACTTCACCTCTTCTGAAAATTCTGCATTACCTTACAAGAGAGAGACAGAGATAATCAACACTGTGCTCCCATCAGTGGCGACTGCAAGAAGCTCAATCTTACTTCTCTCACTGTATAGTAACATCATCCCCTGCCACTAGTAGGCAGATTTTAATCATCTTCTTTTCATTATTGTTACAATAGAGCCTAATAATGCCAGTCAAGGACTAGAATCTCATTTGCTAAACTCAGCATAAAGACAAAATGCTCCCAGCATGTTCGACAACAGACATCTTTAAAACCACACACTTGGAGCTTCAGAGCCTTGTACTATTGATCAAAAATCAGGCTGAGCTAGGAGAAGATCTGCCCCCTGGTTAAAAAAATTAATCTACCTTCATTATAAATGTAATCAGTAGATGCTGCCCATGCCAGACGAGGGTCTCTGGCTGTTTGAAGTCCTGTGCAGTGCAGTGTCAGGTGGACACCACAGCTTTTGACCACTTTGACAGCTCATCTCACCAGTGTTAGCAGATCACAGAGTGGACCTCATGCCACAGCGAGGCAGAAAACAGGGGGTTTGTCTCAGAGAACTTGCAATTACCTTTCTCCTTCTCTCCTCATTTATCATCAGCTCTCAAAGGATGCATTTTTTTGATTATTTCCCCACTCCTTCCATGAAACAGAGAGAGACTAAGATATCCAGGTGCTCAAGGCACTCATGTGGAAAATTGTCACAGCCTGCTCCAGCCCTGTGACCTGACCTAGATCTTTAACAGTGCAGGTGAATTCTCCCAACACGAGGCTATTATCATTGTGAGATACTGTTCAGGGACAGGTCTCTCTTGTTTAACCTACAAGGGGCTGGACCTGAGGGGCTACCCTGACAGTGTTCCCCAACCACATTCTTGACAGAGATGACCCATTAATGGGTGTTTTCTGAACTGTTAAAAAATCCTGACCAGCTGTAGCCTAAAACCTGTATTTCCTGAACACTGACAACTCCCAGTCAAGCCACTGAATTCACAAGATGTACAAGATGCAGGATCCAGGCTCCTTGTGGTTAAAATTACCATTTTTCCAGTTTTCTTTAAGTTTTACTTCCCCAGTATCCAGAACAAACATACATCAGCATGAAAAGAATCCATTAATATGCCTAATGCTTTCCCCCTAAAACTACCATGATCTCACCACTTCCAAAGCCCAAAGGAAATTAAAGCACAGCTCAAGAGCATGGCGCTGAAGGATACAACTTAAAACCCAAGAAAGCTGGGAAATTTCTGTGCAAAGGCTGCAAATCTGGGCTTGGAAAGGAAAGCAGCTTACAATGAGCTACAATTATTCCAGTCTGTAACCTGAAAAGAGAAAGCCTGCCATTCAGCAAACAGGAAATCCCAGAATTTATAGATGACCCTGTTACAAAGCAAATGTTTTGGAACAAATCGTTCTCTCCCTAGCGCCTGTTTTCCACTGTTTTCTCTCCTGCACTTTCCCCTATAATCCCAGGGCCAGAGCAGCACCGTCTGGTTGTCGCTGGTAGTGGCACTCCTCTGGCCTGCACCCACAAGCACCAGAGGTAGTGAGCAACCTAACAAGGGACTAAGAGCCTGAAAGCCTGTCTGGGCTTTTTCAGTGTCATCAGGTACCATAACAGAAGGTATTACCCTTGCACTATTCAGCCTGCCCTTTTTCTGTCCCCGTTGATCATTGTAACTGCAGTACAATTACTTTTCTACTAAAAAAAAAAAGGAGTTTAGAAAAGCTTGGGTGTAGGTGTGTGAAGTGCAGAGCTCCTGTCCCCAGGCAGTGTTAAATTCTGGTGTCCATGTCCCTGCTCTAGTGGTATCAGCATCACCCAGAGGTTTGCAGGACAGCTGGAGGAGCACGTGAGCATTGCAAAGTGCCATGTCCCAAAAAGCCAGGCTTGGAAACCCCTCCTTCCTCACTCGTCTCAGACCAGCAGCTAGCAGGGCAGACAGACCTGCCCTGCTGACACAGCGAGCAGGTATCCACACTTGTTTCAAGCAACAGGGTCACACAGAGGAGACTTTCTGTGGTTATCTGTGGTTTCATGAAAGAAGAGGAGTGCCTAGGAGAGCCAGGCTCAACTAAACCTGAGAAAGCAAAGCACAGGTCCTAAAGGACAGTGTTCACTGTCCAGCACGACCCAAGGATTTACTCCTGACAGTATGAAAGCATCTCTCAGAGAGAATCTTTCTTTTCTGTTCCTTTTCTTTCTCTCATCCTATCCCAGGAGTGTTTAAAGTAACAAATAGAGCTTAAAAAGAAAAAAAAAATCATCCCTCCTCTACAGCTATCAAATTGTCTGGATTCCTACACACTTTAAAAAACAGATATTGAATATATCTCTTCTCAGCAAATTTACTCTGTAACATAAAGCATTCCCCACAGGAAGTCTGTGAGGCTCAATCACTATGACACAGTCAAGGGAAATTCAGACAGTCAAGGAAAATTTAGACTGATGGTTGAGAAGCCAGGACAAAAAGGATCAGCCCTTCTCAGGATGAAGAAAAGGTGCCTCAGCTAAGTGGGGCTGGCAGACCAGCACTGAAATTCTCTTCAGATATGCAATTACAGTTATCCCGAGGGGGTTTGCTTTTGTGGTGGTGTTTTTTAAAACCCTTCTCCAGAGTCAACAATTTGCCTGAATCGCTTCTTATTCATTTCATCTTCATGACTTCTGAAGGCACCTAATGAGGCACTTTGAAGTTTGCCTGAAAACAAAGCAGAAGGAAAAAAAAAAAAAATAAAAGCAAGCACCCTGAGATGACATTAAATCTTTCTCCTGAAACTATAATCTTCAGGATTACAGCTGAGCTGTGTTTTGTTTTAACACTGTGCTGTGTTTCCATTGATGAGCTTTGTCCTTGCTGTGTTTAACTGTGTTGGGGACCAAAATCCAAAATGTGGCACCTCTGATTCCTGGTTCCACAGGCTTGACTGGCTGCAGGGCTGGGTCTGGAATTTAAAATTTGAGGTAAGCAATTGGATATTTCAGGTTTTGTTCAGAACAATGTCTTTGCCTAGTTAGCTCTTAAAACACTGCAGGTAGGACCGTGTCATTTACAGCGAGGCAAATCTGGAGTCACTCCTGGTTTTCAGCAGAAAGTTTTAATTTTGGACTGTATAATCTGGCCTCACAACTCTTAGCCAAGCCCACATATAAACACTGATACAGTTACAGAAACAAACACATTATTTAACTTTCTTCCCTACCTCCTTCCTCAATATCCCTGCACAAAGAGACATATTTTCAAGTATGTTTTTTTAAAAGAAGATATCAGAGAAGTGGACAATCTATTGGAGATGTGGCCAGCCTCTGCTGAGGCTGCAGCTTGGCAGATCAATCAGCTTTGGGATTATTGCCATCAGCTGAAGAATTTCTTTCTTCTTTTTAAGAAAAAAAAAAAGTGCTTTTCTATTTTTGAAGAAAGCAATCAACATTTTATTATAGAAAAACATTTGAGCTGCCTTGTGATGGGCCCAATTGTACTGTGAGCTAGCTCTTCGTGAAGGGAGGCTGCAGGCTTCAGCCAGTTTATTCGATCATCTGTGCAAAGATTGATAATGTAGATGTGAGTAAGAGGCTGGAATTGTCAGCCTGTCTGAGCACTGACAGATTCTCAGAGCAGCTCAGCTCCCCTTATGAATGGCCACCACTTAAAAACTGCCTTGCACATAGGAGCCCATCAGCGTGTTGTTTCCTGAGCAATTTTTGAAATGCAGGCACGTGGGGAGTCCACAGGGGTGGCCAGTCTGCACGGGGAGAGTCCCCTTCAGGGCACCCCGTGGCACTGTCCACATCAGCACATCTGTTACAAGAGGAGTTTGGTTTTTCACTCCCCATTTTCTTAAAGCCAAGCCCTAGGAAGGAGGCGAGTCTTGGCATAATCAGTGTCCACGTTGTTTCAAAATACAGGCAGGAATGGGAAAAGCTTATCTCACTATTTGCCTACATTTTTCTTTCTGCAGCCACACGCAGAAGATAAGTCTGTAATTTTCTCTGAGAGAGCCACGTGTTCTGTTGTTTTAACTGCTTGAAGTTTGACAGAAGCAAGAATAGTGCCAGTGGTGAGACGCTCGTCCGTGCGGCACCTCAAAGTGTGTCCAGTTGACATATAGATGGGATTAAATTTGATTTAGGTTCCTACAGCTGACACGTCTGCCCTTCTGCCAAGCAAGAGTTTGAAAGGGTCCCTCTTTGGCAGCACATTTTCTTCTTGCTGAAGTTTCAGACTGAAATTTCTGGATTCTTGTACAGCACTTCTGAACTAAAAGGTTGAAATCAGAATAGGTCTCATATACAAGCTGACAGTTAGTTTGCCAGGCACCAGGAGTTTTAGCCAGGGCTGTGTGGTTTCTGTAAGCAGTTTTGGTGTGAACAGCAACACACGTAACGAGTGAGTCACATAATGAAGCTTCAGTGCTTGAAGGCAAGGAGGGCACAGCAAGCCACACCTTTGACATTTTGCCCGTACCCCTCTGCTACTCACACCAAAACACCACTAGCTGTGCAGTGGCTGTGTGGAAAGGTTTTCATAACTTCATGATGTACCAGCACAGCGTTTGAGACAGGCTATGCCCAGAGAGCACCTACCCTGAGCTCCTCGATGGCAAACTCAAAACCACCACCTGCAACTACTCACCTTCAAGTTTCTCTCCACATATGCCAAGTCTGAGGAAATTGTACAACATTAGGCACAAATCTTACTGTAATTAAAATATCTTTCAAGATATATAGGCCATATAGAAAGATAGAATAGGGACAAATAAAAAATCATAAAGTAATTGTTTGCAAATGTGCACAAAAGATAAATTGCTTTATGACAGCTCTCTCTTACCTGAAAGCAGTAGTTTGTGGAGAGAAAAGTTCTTTCTTCTTCAAGGCCTTGCTTTTCAAACACATAAATATAAGATTCTGATGTTGATAAGTAAGAAAACAACCTACCAGTGTATTTATGTGCTTTGGATAGCAAATTCTGCTCCAACAGTCTGCTAGAGAAGCAGCTATTTCATTTTCACAGCTGCTAGAACCTGTTCTAAGACACATACACCAAGCTCTCCCTTGGGAGTTTTGTTACTATTTAATCTTAGATTCAAAGGCAGCTTTTTAACAAGTATTTCTGAGCTAAAATCCTATGTCTATCCTTTGTGTCATTAACATATAGCAACTGATAAACAATGTTCACCACACCACAGAGCAACTTCAGTTTGCTCAATTGCTCTGGTACTGCTATGAGACTCAGCACAGTACTGCACTATAGATTAAGGAACCACACAATAATATTCTATTTATTGGGTAAAAATTTACTCTGGGCACTACGTAAGCCTGAAATGGATGATGGATTTGGTGGCCAAGTATCACACGACTGTTAGTAGGTCTATTTTCAACAGGAGCAAAAATGTAAGAGAGACAGAAGAGGTAGGCAGTGGACTTGTTTGCTATGTTTGTGAAGCAACAAGCATTTAATGATCTCTCCTAGCTAGGAGCAGCTAAATAGCAGGCTTTAGAGCCAACAAAAAAAAAAGTATTCATAGAAGAAATTCCTATTTCAGCTGAGTTATTGCAATAAATAATAAATGGGAACTTAAGAAGCTGACTGTACTGCGGAAGCCCAAGTCAGAGATGCAACAGAAACTTCTGTGAGTGGATAAAGGTGAAAAAACTCCTTTGTATGTTGATTTAAGCACTAAAAGCAGCAGGTAAGAGTGACTTTGAAGTTTATAAACAGAAGCCTGATTGAACTCTACTATGAAGATAGACTTAACTATTTTTTTCTCTTCTTTGCAGTGTTACCAGTGGTGCCTCTTCAGCTTGGTACCTCTGCTGCTACTTTCTAAGCTTAATGAAGTGCCAAAGAATCCCAGCTATCAGCCTAAAAAGACTTGGGTAACCAACAGTATCTTCTGTTAATATAAATAAAGCCTAGATCTGCATAAAATCATGGCCTTCAAACATTTTCTCCGATAAAAGATAGAATTAAGATAGCCACACTTCCCTCAGGCCCATTTTAATTAAGGAAGAATCCTGGAGGATAAATGAACATGCTGAGCTCAGTTTGGAGCAGCTTTTTAACTACATAGTGAAACTGATAGTGGGGAAATCTCCTTATACCCAGTGAGATGCTTGCAGAGGGGTTCTTGGTGGGCCCACAGCATTAGTCAGAAGAGGTTCTCAAGATCTTGCAAGAGATTCATATAGCCCTGAAGTATGTCTTAAGTCAAAACCCATGCTCAAAGTATCCCAAGATTCACCTGTCAGCAGAACCTGAATTCCTACATTCACTCCTCCTCACATTTTGTTTTACTGTAGCTGAAAGAAGCCTCCCAAAGATCTGAATGTACAGCTGCATGGCAGCTACAGCTTCCTGTTTACACTGAACATAGACCAACTGTGACCTAACATGATCTGTATAATGTGAGATGTACTTTGGGGAGACCATTAAAAGAAACAGAAACACACACAATGACATCCTTAATTCCATGGCATTTGAAACTCAGCCTCACTCGCATCACTGTGCCAAGGACAGAGAACTTGCAGATAGCTTAATCACAAAAAATGTGCACGATGCCTCTCTTCATGCACTTTGTTAGCACTGTTTCCAGAGAACTGGATGCATTTGGCCTTATTTTCACCCACAGCTGCACTGATTTAAGTGAAGAGTGACTTCAAACCTGTTCAGTCAAACGCTGGCAAAAGTCTGTAAGAGATGTTTATTTTGGTTAGCCAGCACAGACTGGGAATATGCAGTAAACCAGAGCTAAACATGAGTAAGACCCTCTTAAATTGAAATACAGTTGTCTGCATTGTGAATGCTTAAGCTAGTTTAAAATGCTCCAACCCCATCAGCCTCACTTGCCCATCTAGATGAGGCTCCATTTCAAAGGCACCCTTTTTGCCTGTCAGGTGCAAGGTGGTTTCTCTGGGTTGGTAAAAATTCTCTTGAGCAGTTCTGAGACAACTGCAGGTTATGAGATACTTTGGGGAAAAGATCTGTTAAGTACCCTCAAAACAAAACGAAAGAAATTAACCTTTGTGTTCTATTTAAAAGAAAAACAGTTTATAAACTGTAGATGAACCTCTTATCTGGCAAATCTCAAAATCCATGAATTGGCTTGGAAAACAGCAGAGCAGGGGAGGAAGGCACTGTAAATCATGGAGGAGAAGAAATACAGACCCCGAGCCCATCTCATTCTTGCTGGGCAGAGCACGTACAAGTTTCTCTGACTATTGAGTAATGCCAATTTATTTTTTTTTTTCACTTTTATATAGGCAATCACCCACTGTATGTACTATATCAATCTAGTATCACCGGAGCAGAGCTGGAGGGGTTTGCAGAGGGGGAAAGAAGCTGCCAGCACTGGGCTGCAGCTCAGCCAATGCTTGATTGCAGGTATAAACATTACACGCTGTATCAGCAAAGCTGTGGAGAGTGAGCCATAAACCTCCCAGGAGGGGCTTTACAGGGAAGGCTGACAATGCAAGTTCAGAGTCAGTGTGTTATTTGGAGACATCCTGAGCAGCTAAAAATACATAGGAGCCTTCAGGAAGAAAGCAAGAGGGAAATAGCTTCCTCTTTCCAGTGCAGAGGGGTAGAGGGGGTAAGGAAGGAAAGCAAGCATCATCGCCCAGCTTGGGGACATCCTACATGTGCACAGGTAGGCAGGTAAGCCGCCCGGGCTGCCAGTGGTAGCAGTGAGATCCTGCTGCTTGAAGTGCCTGTCAGTGTGGGAAAGGCTGTGGCCAGGGGCTCGCTCCCATCACCGTTGGACTGTCACCTTTAATAACGTGTCTCTGCTGGAGCAGGTCCAGCACCCCCACAGCAGCCGTTACAGCTACATTGCTTTCATTAACAGAATTTCCACATTCCTTCTGTGCATGTATCCCAATGCCTTCTATAAACAAACACTGAGCTTTACTATAAGAACAGACAGCAGAAAAATATCCCTGTTTTATAAGGTGTGACAGAGGCAAGAGACTCGTGATGCTGGGGCTAGAAGATCATACTGTGTCCCTCCCACAAGCTGCCAGGATTTTGCTGAGACCCACAGTCTAAGTTACCAGGTAGAAAAGAGCAAAGCAGTCATGATGGCAAGAACTTCAAAATGTCTCTGAAAACTGTGGCCACGTTGTCAAACAGTTCTCCTCTTGATAGGACCCGTTTGGAAAACCCATTGGCAACAGGCAGCTCTGCAAGCAGCCTGGGCAACTGCAGAAATCTGCCCCAGGAGAGGGGGTTGGCCCCAGTTTGGCACAAGATTAGAAATATTCTGTAACAGAAGGAATGGCTGACATTATGAGTGTTTATTGCTGCTAGTGATGAAAGAGCCAGAGGAAACCCACCTTGACTTTCAAATTCCATTTTGAATCTGCAGGGCTGAACCTAGAGTTTTTTGGTTTTAACCTGTGAATGAAGGGAAGCTGGTCTGCAGTCACTGAAACAAACCTGGCAACTATAATGATAACCATCTAGCAGGACATAGATAACAAAATGCAAACTCTTAATTTTCTAAAGAGAAGCATCCATTAGGAAGAATGTTCAGACATTCATTGAAATGAGGAAGGCAGCAGTGGACCAGCTGGTATTAGTTACAAAGGGTTAAACCACCTGCAGTGTCAGGAGCCCTTTAGAAAAGCAGGTCCAGTTCCAGCTGATTGAACAGGAGCTGCTCCAATGCCTGTACAGTCTGAAGCTGCCCCAAGGAATCTCTCTTGCAGAACTGCATGGTGTAAGACCTCAATCACTCTGGGAACTCAGCTCAGGACTCAGGAAAGCTTTTTTTTTGTTCCTGTTACCCGAATGGGAAGTACTCTGCTCAGTAAAGGCAGGGGGAGATGTCACAGTGGCATTTCATATTCCAAGTGTGCAAATATCTCCAAAGGATACTGGGAGAATAGACCTTGACTATACCTACCCAGCATGTAAATTCAGACTGCATGATCTGCATTATTTTAAAAGACTCTGAGGTAGTATGAAGGTACTGAATTACCAGGCTGGCTACAAGGATAACCAAGTAAATGGAGTTAGTAATTCCATTCTGCAAAGCTGTAACAACTACAGAGAGACAAACTGCAAGCTTCATGTAACAGGTAATTTAGAATGTGCCTCATGTTGTAACGTTGTCCTGGAAATAAGTTTAGAGCAGTTCCTAGAGCCAGGAGGAGTTGCTGTCTCTGCCACAGATGTAATGTGACCCTGAATAAATTACTCAGGCTTTCAGTTTATCAGCCTATACCATAAGGATGACACGTATCTCAAAGGTGTTTAAAGAATTAACTCCTTAATGTTTGTGAAATGATTTCAGATCCCTCTCTAGACGGTGCTATAGAAGGGCAGACTTCCCACTGCAGTGATCACAGCTTTCCATAGATGTGACCTCTGATAATAGGAATGCACTGTTAGGAAACTTAATGCAGCTGTTAATCCTGGAAGGCTCTGATTTGCAGAACTAAGAATGTGCAGAGTTGGGCTGTGAATAAAAAATGACCTTTTACACACATTCCTCACTAGTGTAAAACTACAGAGCATCATAACTATTTCAAGTAAAAAGGAGTATTTGTGCTCCTAGGTGGCCAGCAGGTCACTCCACCAGTTTGCCAGGCTCAGAAATGAGGCAAAAGCAGTTCTAATAAGGCAAAAAGGCAGCTAACTGGCAAGCAGGGCTAAGGAAGGAGTCAGAAACTGGAGTGCAGAGGTCTTTGCAGAACCAGACTGGGATACCTTAGCAGAGGAAGCATGTGTGATACCTAGCAGAAGGTGAGAGGCCTCCATTTTCAGAAGCAATAAATTTAATGAAGATCCAAACTGATAATCTGAACATGCATCTATCTTCCCTTTTCTCCTTCCCACCTGAATCATTTCCTTGGGGAAGACTTCAGTTCTTGTTCACCTCTGTTGTGATTCCCTTGAAGTCTCAGCTGTTCCAGGGAAAGTAAATAGGGTTTAAAATTAATTATCAATTAAAATGAGGTTAATCAGCACCAGGCCTGTCATCTCTTATCCTTGTAAGTGAGACAATCCCATCCTCCTGCAAAACCCCCACAAGGAACAAGGCCAGTAAGACTCAGCAACAAAGCTGGTTCACTGGTGACCTTTGCTATGTTTAGGAAGAACAGCTAAAATAAGCTCTAATCCTCAGCCAGGCCAAACCCTGTTGAGAACAACTATATTTAACCCTTTTGATGTACCGTGTGTGCCAAGTGCCTGGCCAGCAGGACGTGTTTATTGTCCTGTACTGCTTGTTGCTGTGGTAGTTCTAACATATTCACTGGATGTGGCCAGCACCCCAGCACTGAAGCAGTGAACTTCTCCAAAGCCCTTCACCACTACATCAGAACATGACATGCTCTGGATTTTTTTGGTCCTAATGGGATATGCTGGTTTATACAATCATTGACACAAGGACTTTGTTTCAAATGCCTTCCACATTTACTGTGGTGATCTCCCCATTCACCTGAACAGGACTATGCAGGCAACTTGCTAGAAAGCCAAAGAGTCCAAATACACTTACCTGCAATTTTAAATCATTAGAGAGGCAAGAAATCTCAGCACTGACATGTGCTCTGTAATGCAACACTTCCCCAGACCTCCAGCAGATACCTAACAGCCTGAGCTCTGGCCTGGCAAAGGACTTACCTGCCTTTATGTCCCAGAAATCTTTTAAGGAGCCATTTAATTTTTACTTATTTGCTTCCATATCTGTAAAGTGGGGAACTATGTAGCAAGGTAATAAAAAAAATATATATATAAAGAGGAAATCTAAATGCAGGCTATGGCTGTGCCTCAAGACTGTGATTTACATGCATTTCCATCAGCCAGGGGATAGGCAGGGACACGTGACATGACACCTCGTGCAGTGCCAGTGCTGCTTCAGAAGCAACAATAATAATCCCTGCGAGTCCCCAAAGCTTTTCTTAGAATTTTACTGCTTGCTACAAACGTGGAGAAGGAGACTGTCAGAGATGTAAGTGAGAGGCAAAAGAACTCAAATCCTAATGAGCTGAAAAGACAACATAAGCACTTTGCTCCTCCTCACATGTTTAAATCTCCCAGAATTTGTTTAGGACCTTGGACTTTTAACACTGGATTCAAAAAGAACACTGGTTTGTTGGTTTGTTTGTTTGTTTGTTTTTCTGAATCTGAGCACTGCCTGCTCTTTCTTGCACTCAAAGCCATCAAAGAGAACAGAAAGATACATATCCGTTCTTTAGCATCTCTCTGACCTCTGTCTTCATCTGAATTTTTCTGTTCCTATTTTAAAATAATTCAGTAGTGAGTATGTGTGTGCATGCACTAAACTTTGCTCTCAAAATACATATTTAAGAAAAGAAAAAAAAAAAAAGAAAATAAGCCCAACAAACCAAACCAAACCACAAGAACTATTTGTTCCAATCTGCTTCTGCAAGGTGTTAAGAGGGAAGCTCAGCTGTTGCTGGCCTGATGGGCTTTATGCAAAGAGCTTCCTGCCAAGAAGTGCCAGAGAGCTCCAGCCTCGGCCTCTGCTAAGGCTCACTGGGGGTCCTGAACTCCTTGGAGTTGATCCACACCAGCTGGAGAACAGCAACCAGAGGGTGCAAAAGCAATAGATTCCCAGACTGGAACGCTCTGATGCTCAGGGAGGTAGAGGTGGACCTGTTTGTGAACAGGAGATGCTACAGAGGAGCCTCAAGGGACAGAGCATGGCCAGAAAGGGTTCACAACAGAGGGCGTGCAACGGATACAGAGTCAACAAACAGGGTGGGAAAGGAAGAAGTTCTCTAGATCCCTTCAGCACAGCTCTTCGACCCCGATGTAAAGATAGCAAAGACAGGAAAGAAAGAAAGCATATATGGTTGTGGTGAGGTTTCATGTAAGAATCAGACCTGTGTGAAGCCTCACATGAGGACATGTTCGCCTGCTGCAGTTTTGTCTCTCAGAGAGCTTTGATGTGACAGATATCCATATAGGGCTACTGGAAAATAGCCTTGCTCTTTGGCTAAATTTTGTTAGAAGAAAACTTTTACTTAAAAGAAGCGTGGGCATGATAACATAGGGTGACATGGTAGGAAAGAAGAGAATTTGACTTTGCAGGGATTTGCAGCACAGGAATTCTGGAGAGCCCAGGATATCAGCGTCAGTGGTTTCCCACAGGCAGGTTACTTAACTCACAGATTCCAGTCTAAGACCAGTTCACAGATAAATTTTGCCCAGGCCCCAGTGGGACACAAAGTATGTTGTTTAATGAATTTCTGCTGAAGATCCTCTGTTTTTACCATTCTTTCACCAAGCTGCTGGCATGATGGCCACTGGGTCCCACCCGGCTGTGCCACTGGAGCCAGAGCTCCACACTCCTTTGTATGGCAGGCCTTAGGAAAGCAACGTGGCAAAGTTAATTTAGTATCTCTCTTCTAGGAAAACAGGGAGATACAGAAACAGGTCCATACTGGAGGGCAGTTGGCTCAGTATCAGTGAACAGGTGTTGGTTACATTGATCATCTTTTGGGCACTCAAAGGTGGACCTTAAAATCTGCCTTCAGAGGCAGACAGGATAACCATCACCACCTCAAGGGCTCACTCAGCTCACCACCACAGCTCTGGGAAGCACAGGGCTGGGAGGCAGATGTGCACTCTTGGAATCCCACTGTGACTTGGATTTCTGTATCCAGTTACTGTCTCAACAAAGACATTTGTAAAACGAAGCTGTTTTCACCCTCCCCCTCCTCTCTTGCTGCATTACTGATATCTATTTTTGGCTGTTTTTTTTTAAAGTGTTCCACTTAGAACATTTTGCTGCGTTCTTTGCCAGAGTGCTTGAGACCTCTGTGCTCAGGATGCAGGCAGTGGGTACCTGACTTCTTCCACAGGAAGCTGGAATCAGAAAGGGCTTCTCCTTGACTTACAAATTCCAGTCTTTTATGATTTAGTGATCTGAGTAGAAGCAGGGGAGAAAACCCCCTGCTCATCTGGATGCTTACATTTTGTGTAAACTTTTCTACATATCAAATATTACAGGGCTTTATTTGTTCTAGTCTTGTTCAAATGGTAACATTCTTACTCACCTATGTATGTGTACATGTACCAGAGATTTGTATTAACTGTTCCTGAACAGAAACAGACAGTTCTATTTCTGTACCAGCACAACAGCACTTACAGTACAGACTGGATACACATATTAGTATTTTATACAGAAAATCACATCCTGATTCCATCAGTTTTACATGCAGAAAACCTCTGTGCAGACAAAGCCCAGGCAGCCGAATGGAGCTGAGGGACCCTGCCTGCTGTCCCTCTGCCAGCCCTGGCTTTGCTGCTGGCTGTGGCTGTGATGAGGAGCGGGATGCCCTCTACTGATGCAATGCTACTAGCTTTGAAAAGACATTTTCACATCCCGTGTGGCTTTTGAGGTCTCTGGACAGAACAGCAGCTTGTGGCCTAAAGAAGGCAAAGTGGTTCAACTCGTTAGTAAAACCACCAGCACATCCTCAGCCTCGGGGAGGGGGTGGCACTGTGCAGATGTCACCTGGCTGTGCTGAGAGGACTGCGTGGACTGGGGCTGGCATGCTGCAGCAGGAGCCTCATACAGAACAGCTCTCTCAGAAGGAATACTTCTGTGCCAGCCACCTAGCATGCAGAAGAGAGGCTGATGGAAGGCTCCACCTTCAAATGAACCTTCAGTCATTGGGAGAATGTATGTACACAAGGCTGTAGCTCCTCTCTGCTCATCATGCCTCTGACTTCTATTAGACAGCGACAGTCGCACGCACTGACAACTGTCAAAGGAGTTGGCTCGTGTTGAAACCCATTTTCCTCCTTCTCCTGAACCCCATGATCAGACTCTCCACCTGAGCCTGGAAGAGCAGCAGCAATCAGGACGAGCCTCTCATCACTCTGCAGGCACAGAACTCAAGTGCCACTGACACGTAAGGGAAAGCGAGTGTGGAGAACGCTGCTGGGAGCCTGTCCTGGCACCTGTAAGGACGTTGT
>NW_008619962.1:18429-21587 GCF_000691845.1 Merops nubicus | reverse complement strand
CGGCCGGGCAGGAATCCTTCAGCAGACTGCCCGAAAGACACCCAGGCACTCCCAAGCTGAGCTGTTGCTGTCAGTAGCAACTTCAGTAAATCCTAATTCCTTCTCATCACAAAGGATCACAGGGTACTTGCCATACTGGAAGGGTTTACTCTGTTAAACCCAGCCAAATTAGTGTACCTATCTTGCTGTTCAGACAAGCGTTTTCTTTTCAAGAGATTTTAGAGCAGCTCAGAAGAGCCAGGAGCGAGGGGGATGGAGTGTGCCCTTGTACAACTGGATCAGCTCCATCCCAATTATTTGATTCCACAAGAGGTCACTGACAATCTGTGCCCCACGCCTCTGCCAAGGCTCAGCAGACTGCGGCCGCTGCCTCCTCGCTGGCACCAGAGAAGCTTCGTGGTGCCAGACACAAACCAGAAGATCCCTTCCTGAAAGGCAAGCCCCAGCCAAGTGTCCAGCTGCACTGCCTTCCAAACGCCTGAAAAACACAGAGCATTAGGAAAGCACTGCAGAGGGCGGTGGCTAAAGCTCATCTACACACTAATTAGGATTAAATCAGTTTTAAGACACTGCAGCCAAAGGAGATATGTACGCACAGACTTGCACTGAAATAATTGTCAGAGTAAAGCAAAACATATTCTTGTTGATTTAGCTCAAGGTGTAAGCAGACAAGCCCTTGCTTTTGGAACCACAGGAGAAGAAACAAACTTGCCTCCCAGTCAGATGTGCAGTAAATATTTTGGTGTGTTCACGATCCCACTAACCTAGGAGATCTGAAATCCATCAAGCAAACTCTCTTACCTCATACAAATAATGGCAAAAAACTTGGCAACATTCATCATTTTCTTTTAAAATGTCAAACAAGAGTGCAAGACTGATAGCCCAGCAACACCGCTGCTGCTGCTGTCAGCAACTCATTTAATCAATGGAGATGTTAATTCTAATAATGTCCTGGTCTCCATTTAATTTTGATTACATCATTGTTTGTTTTTTTTTTTCCTCCATCAAATTGTGCACTGCTCAGGTTTACAAATAAGTGCTTTGTATCTGATACTGTCTTTCTCCATCTTGACTCTTCGCTGCCACTTAGACTTTTGCTTAGCTCATGTATCACTTGGCTGAGATTTGAAAAGCTAAAGCCCCATCTGCTCCGATAGTGAAGATCCAATGGGACATTGAATTCTGAGTAGCTGATTGCCCCAGATTCTTGGTTAAAATTCTGCCCATGAATAATACCCAGAGCATGCCAGGTCCACAGTCACCTTGTCTCCCCTTGACACTGGTGTGTTTCAGGGACACTGCCCCGACTGAAATACTGCATTCCTAACACATTCTGTTCTTCTTCTTTCAGGTCTTTTGATCCTCTTACCATTTACACAGCTCCCTTACTTCAACACCAATAATCCAAACTGAACTACAGTGCAAGTCAATAGGGAAAATAGCTCCAGGTCTTGTATAACAAGGAAAAAAAAATATTTGGCATCTTAGCTGTTCAGTGGTTTATAGGAAAGCAAATAAAACAATGTTCCTCACTATTTGAAGCATAGCAGGCAATTCCTTGCAGGAGACAAGTTGTGAGCTATTACTAATGAAATGATAACTCTTCTTTAAGGTCAGCAGCTCTTTTAGGGCCCTTCCCACCCCTCTACACCCTCCACAATATGGATTTGAAAACAGAAGACATAAAAATCCAATAATGTCTCTTGCTTGTATGAGGACACTTCTCCTCCAATATAAACACACAGATATGCTAAAGACAAGGTGAGTGTGGCCAGAAGGGATGGAAAACAGAAAAATAATTTTAACAAAGCAAACTGAAAATAGGAAACTAGCAAATATAACTTTTAAAATAGCTCCTGTGGTGACTGCAGAGCTTGAAAACCACTTGAATACAGGCAGAATGTTTATCACTTCTGAAGAAGCAATCTTGTGAAACCCAGGTCTGGTAGTTTTTTAATTGCTGATTTTTTTAAATCTCAGTTCAGTAATTAAAAGTCCATTTGTTTTATACAGGAGAAGATTAAGAGTGGTTCCATACTTGCTGCTTTGCTTCTAGAGCCAGAAGAATGACAACACTGTCAAAAATTATGCTATTGCAACAATCTTCCTAGATTGCACTCAGACTTAAAAATTTATATCTGTTTATGTTAATATCATATTAATAATTGCTCCATTTTGCTAAGGACACATCAAACTTATGTGATTTCCCAACACACGTGAATGTGTGGAAGTGGTCCCAGGGCTGAAATTCTGTCTAATTGCCTTTGCAGCAGAGTTCATCCCTCTTACTCAGGTGCTATAACTAATTTATTACCTGTGTCTTATGTCTGAGCTTGTCAGCACTTAATTATATCCTAGAGAACCAGCTCTCCTGCCCTGCCAAACTCCTGCTCTCCATGTTGCTGTTCTTCACAGGACAGGGAACACTTGTAGCTTAACATAACCAGTAATACAACAGCAAATCAGCTCGGGAGGGACCCACAGCCTCCTGCAAGCCAGTGCTGTGCCACCCAAACAGAGCATGAGGTTTGGTCTCTAAGTGGCTTTATCTCACCTTTTTAAATCAGATTATTTCAGCCACTCACCTTATATTTTACCCTAGTAACTCATCTTAGGCTAAAGGATGTCTTCCAGCAAGGCCTGTAGTTTAGAATCAGGACAAAGTGCCAGCTTTGGGGTCTTGAGAATCAGTAGAAGGCAACTTCATGTGAACAATGGTACATTTCCAGCAGCTGCAACAACACAGTTTAAAGCCTATTTGCAGTTATTCTGGTTTGTTTTGTTTAAGCTTTGCAACAGTAACTCTTTTACTTGACTTCTGGCAGATTTTTGTACTATATACAGGGATAGATTACAAACAATTCAGTTTAAATAAGACACAGTAAAGCACTCAGTCCAAGGCAACGTTACTTAAATTATTAATTGCTAAATATATTTTCTCCCACTCATCTTTTTTTTTTTTTTAAGAAAAAAAAAAATCTAGTAATTTAGTTTTTAACAAAGGCACATCAATGCCACTGTGGACACTCCACTTTTCCATTCTCATCCTAAACAGAACCACCCTTTGCTTGAAGAGCTGCTCCTTGTAATGCCACATTTTCCATGCCCCTCTCTCCTCTGGAAGCATTAAATCTTTAAGGAGCATCTCTGTGTTTGGA
>NW_008619962.1:0-18398 GCF_000691845.1 Merops nubicus | reverse complement strand
GAAAAAAATAAGTGGATATTCCTCCTTTGTGTGAAATCCTGCAGGCAGGCCACATACCCCCAGGAGCAGACACATGAATATGCTTTGTCACATAAACTACACACACAGAGCAGTGAACTCCTCGGAGTAGTTCACACAGCCTGGGAGCAGCTCAGGGAAGGCACTTCTGCAGAGCATCACGTCCGTGCCAAGGAAGCTATTGGCTGAGCTGAGCTCCTAATGCTCTGTGTGCCTTGGAACACACTTCTGCTACACGCAGTAGTATCTCTTTGAAGGCAGCAAAGCTCTGGGATTGGCACAGTTACAGTGCTGGGTGAATTGTAACATCCTGGAAAATCCCTTTTAAATGCCAGACTAGGACTTGGAACACGTCCAAGCATTTGCAGCAGGCACAGCAAAACAGCTTTTGGAATTCAGCCTCCTTACTATGCAGACACTTAAAATGGTATAGACACGTTCAGTAAAGCTGAGAGCACTCGAAGCCAAGCAGCAGAAAATAAACCGGGGTGCACTGGATTAACTGGTCTGAGAGGCTGGCTGGGGGATGAGGAGCTTGCCTGCTGGGCGAGCAGGGAGGAGGGGAGGCTGCTCAGGGGGCCACGCCTCAGGCTGGTGAGAAACACGCTTCCAGCAGGATCAGTTCTCCTGCAGGGGCTGGATAGGGAGTTCTGGAGGAAGACTTTTTAGCTAGGAGGTGTTCCAGCTGTTTGCAGGGACCACTGGTCTGAGTACCCCAAGTGCTAATTGATAATGAGAGCAGATCTCATTCCACACAGTGCTATTTCTCCTGCTAGCACAGGAGAACCTCCTAGAGAGCTCTCCTCCCTGCTGAGCTGGCTGCTCACCAGGGGAGCTGCTACAGCTCCAGGCTGCCAGCTGGTAGGAAACCTCCAGATGATCCCCTGCCATCACCCATGGCCTGAACAGGAACCCTACAGCTATGAACTCACTTGAGATCTCACCCAAAAATCAATAAACCTGTGGCTAATCCTATAGCTACAGACCTCCAGCTCCTTAAACCACATCTGGCCAGTTATAAAGAGCTCATTTTCTTTTAGGTGAAGAGCAGCTATAAAACTTCAAACCAAGCCCCTCAATTATCTTTCCAAAGTTAGTTAATTTTCAGAAAACAAAATTAATCCTATTTCATATTCTATTTCTGCCTCCTGGAAATGAATGAGCAAGCTGTGGGCACTGCAAAGCAAGCTCAGAATGCCATGATTATAGTAATGTGTGTTCAGCAACACGACTGTGTGCTCTGCTGCCAGAGTCTCCTGATGTCACCTCTACCTGCTGTTATCTTTGCATGATGAAACAATATTCAAGTGTATCCATGTCCTGTCCTTTTCCTTCCACCATCAATGGATGTAGCAGTAACTTCAGGCACATGCCAACCACTTAGAATCAGAGAATCATTAAGGCTGGAAAAGACATGTAAGATTATCAAGTCTAATCCTCAGCCTGACACTGCCATGACCACTAAACCGTGACCCAAAGTGCCACATCCACATGTTTTTTGAAGCCCTCCAGGGCTGGGGACTCCAGCACCTCCCTGGGCAGCCTGGGCCAAGGCCTCACCACTCTGCCAGGAAAGAAATTCTGCCCAAGATCCAACTGAAACCTCCCCTGGGGCAACTTCAGCCCATTGCCTCTGGTCCTATATCTGGTTCCTTGGGAAAAGAGACCAACCCCCACCTCACTCCAACCTCCTCTCAGGGAGCTGCAGAGTGCCAGAAGTTCTTCCCTTAGTCTGGAGAAGAAGAGGCTGAACACCCCCAGGTCCCTCAGCTGCTCCTCACAATCACGTTCCCCAGACCCCTCCCCAGCTTCGTTGCCCTTCACTGGACCCGCTCCAGCCCCTCAAGGTCTTTCTGATCCTTTAATGCCCAAATCTGACCCCAGTGCTCAAGCTGTGGCTTCCCCAGTGCCCAGTCCAGGGGCAGGAGCCCTGCCCTGCTCCTGTTGGACAGTAGTTTTGATGCAGACCAGGATGCTGGTGGCCTTCTTGGCCACCTGGGCACGTGTTGTCTCATGTTCAGCCAACTGTCCACCAACACCACCCAGTTCCTTTTCTGTCAGGCAGTTTCCAGTCACTTTCCTGGAGCACTGCAGGGGGTGGTTGTGACCCAGGTGCAGGACCTGGCACTTGGCCTTGTTAAACCTCATACAACTGACCTCAGCCCAATGACCCAGCCTGTCCAGATCCCTCTGCAGAGCCTTCCAGCCCTCAAGCAGACCAACATTCCCACTCAATCCAATGTCATCTGCAAATTTACTGAAGGTGCCCCTATTCCCTCATCTAGATCGTTGATAAAGATGTTTAGAAAGACTGGCCCCAGAACTGAGCCCTGGGGAACACCACAGATGATTGGCTGCCAGGTGGATTTAGCTCCATTCACTACAACTCTATGGGCTCAGCCATATACCCAACCTCTCTCAGGTTCCTTTTGTGACCTAAGGTAGTCATTACGGATTATTTCCCACGTGATCACAGAAAAAAATTGCTTTTCTGCTCTTCTCTGATTAGACTAAGAAATGCTCGAGAGGCCTGGGAATATTTCAGAGAGTTTGTTCCTCTAGATGGCACAGACCATGGCTGGTTGGTGACTGGAGCCCTTCCCACGCTGACAGCTGTACTACAGCTCAGTGCCTGTTCCCTGGGGCACCCTTATCCCTGCTCATCTGAGACACTACCAAAAAAGCCAGACTGCTCTAAGCCAGGGTGGCACAAACGAATGGAAAGGAGGAAGCCACAAGCTCTTTCACAGAGTTTTGAGAGCCTTGCTTAACAACCCTTCACAAGAAGCAGATCACTAGTTACAAAGGCTTAGTGGTTTGTGCATTGGTACACAAATACATCTTGTGAAACTTGAATTTGATCATCCATGACAAAGTAACCCAAGAGTAACACTACAGAGAGAAGGAAGTTATTATATAACTGAAAGGAGACTTCTGTGCTCACTAGAGGTTTTACACAAACTGTCTAGGGAAGATGCAGTATGGTGCAAGCTTCCATTTCACGTGGTGTTACCTGATGCAGGGTTACATCTTAGGCAATTCTCTGGCCCCTCAAAGGCTAAAATGCCAGGATTTCAGCAGCAGAGAAGGAAAACTGAGAAAAGCCAGTGTGGATGTGACCGTGAGGATGAGCAACTGATGACAAACTGAGCAATGTAAACTAGATTTTTACTCTGTTTTAAAAAATGGAAAGTTCAGAGACATCTCACTGGGGAAAAAAAAAAAAAATCTGGTTTCCCCCAGTTCCTGGGAGAGCTTATATTCCTGTGTCATGCTAGAACTGGGACAGCAGAATGCTGTGATCCTATGAAGGTGATACCCAGTATGATTCAACACAAGCCACACCGAACAAGGAAGAGACTTCAAGCTCTGCTACCAAACCTGGGAAATCACAGTGAGGTGGTGTGCCCATAGATAAATGGCTGCTTTTCACACATGAGGCAGGAACTGAAGGCCATGAGCACACGTGTCAAGCCTCCATTTGTTGTGCTCCACATTTCCACAGTGTTTCCTTAGAGGATATGGGGAGCTCGAAGCCCATCAGCATACTGTATGGCAAAGGCCTGGATTCTTTTTGCCTGCATGCAGCACTTGACACGTAGCCAAATGAAATTTCATCTACTGCAATAACAATTGTCCCAGTGATTCACTTAGCTTTGCATGGACATTACAAGCTCCATAGCTTTTATCCACAAATTGTGAAAGCTTATGGTCCATTTTTTCCAGGTCATTAATAAACTTGAAGTGTCAATCTCAACAGCAAACCCTAGAAAGCTCCATTATTGTTTTTGTTTCATTGCAATATGCAGTCATACCTAACAACTATTTTCCTTTATACTGCATTTTGTGTGGAAAACCCCACACTTAACCTCCTGTTCCAAAGTGCTACCATGTAGGTGTTCTCTTTGTGCCAAAAGAACAAAGATTCCAGACAACGTGTGAATTCATACTGCAGAGTTCTCCACGGTATTAGTTGAAATTCTGGCTCCAAGAGGTTATCTGAAGATGTGTTCAAAAAAAAACTGTGGGTCAAACTTGGAAATCATCCAAGAAAAAGAAAATCCTGACATAGTGGGGGTTTTATCTAGCAAGGGAGGATTAGCAGGGAATTTGCTATGGAAAATAACCTATTGAGTGGTCTGCTGTCACCTTCTTCCATGAGAGCTTCTTCAGGGGCAGAGGTTAGCAAGAGGATGCTTGCAATTGCTCATGGGACATGAGAGCTCCAAATGACCCTCGGTGGCTGCTCAGTATTCCCTCTGAAACTCGTTCAGTCCAGGGCTCCCTCACGTCTGCCTGGGTCAGCCCGTGCTGTGCAGGCAGAATTAGAGACCCTGCTGGCCGTGGAAGAGACAACCCTCCAGAATGACAGTCTCACTTGGTTTTATGCTGCTGTGCAGCCCGTTGACAAAGTTACTTGATGAGGCTTTAACTGGAAGCATTTACTTTTGAAGTACCATAAAAGAAACCCTGGGGAGATCCCTACAAGAGGATTTTTAGGACTAGCATACACAAACAAAAGGTGATTGATGAGAATATTCATCCTCTGCTGCTTGTTTCATTTACTAAGCACTTGGGAAGCAGAGAAAAAAAAATGTAAACCCAACCAAATTCCTAATATTTCATGTGCAAGAAAGGAAAATATTTCTGTAGATGCTCTGGTAGTCCTATAAAAACATTGCATCTGGAAAATAACAGCAGCTCTTTGGGAAAGGGATTTGTTGTTGAAATGACTGACTTCCCAAATCCTTCCTCAGGGTTCATGACTCATATTTGTGAGCCCTCAAACTGAGGACAGCCAGACAACTTGTTAATGTTGCTAGCACACCACTAGCAGGTTATCACCAAGGTGTTTCTCAGAGCACTCTTGGTCTGCTGATGGCAGAGGTTAGCATGTGCTGACAGATAGTGCTTCACTTCTCTGTCTCCACATCTCTAAGAGAGAGATTCCCACTGGGAAACTCATGATACTTGATGCCATGAAGACACAAATAAATGGTCAATTTTTATTTAAAAAAAAAAAATCAATGTATTTTTCTTATACTCCATCATCCTAAGGTGCCAGTGCTGCCCCATGCACAGCTACTCCACAGCTTCCCACCCACACAAAAGAGCAGCATCTAGGGTACAGTTTTTACTGATGAACAGAGTAAACCACCTCAGCCATAGGATAAAATGAAAACATATTTATGTCAAATCCTATGTCATTCTGAAAGATACAATGCTTTTTTTTCCTCTTAGTGCACTGGCAGACAAGCTTTGACTGCCCCAGACAGAGCAGAGTAATTCTGATGCATTCCTCCTCTCTCAATGTCATTCACTGATCATGGCTCTACAGTCCAAAAGCTTCACTCATAATTCCATCAAGTGTCAGAAATTATGGTCTTTATTACATCTCACTCTACATTTAAGACTGGTGGAAGCTTAAAGAGTAGGGTTATAGATGTTATAACATCAAAGACAGTCATAAAACAATACAATAAATGAGGCTGGCTGTGCTCATCTTGAATCATTGGGGAGAGAAGCAGCCCCCAGAAGGGACAAGCGAACCAAGAGCACGGGAGGCATGACTGGAAGGACCACTGCAGAACAAACATGTTCCATTTGCCCTTTGGAGGCCTCCCATCTGGAGCAGAACCAGGAGGAACAGTTGATCTTGCAGCAGCAGTCTGCCATCTGCTGAGCCACTCAGCTGCCTGGGTAGCCCCTGGGGCAGAGCAGCCATCCACCCATCCTCCCTGTTGTGGTTTGAGGCTTGGAATGGGGTCGTGACCTTCCAGCAACTGGGAGGACCCTGGGTGGGGGTGAAACCATTGTATTCCCTCCCCTTCCCACACACACTCTGATAAGAGGCAGGGAGTGGTTTCTTGTTTCACTCCTGCCTTGGAGCTCGGAGAGGCAAGTTCTCCTTTCACTCCGTGGGACCCTGGAACCATTTCTGAGGGTTTTGTATATTTTATCTTTTGTATTATTCCCCTAATCTTTGTATATAATATTTTCCTTACCTCCCTTTTTCATTTTCTGTTCCTTGTTGAACAATATACTTCATTTTTTTTTAAAAGTGTCTCTCTCTCTCTCGAGGGGGGGGGGGAGAGGCAAGTACATAGTTCTGTTCCGTGTGGGTCCTGCCCTGAACCCCTTTTTACATGGAACCAGGACACTCCCCCCAGGCCCCACAGTGCTGGAACGTGGCGATGGGAAACGTGCTGTCTGCCCAGCCATGGCCAAGCAGGAGCCCAAGCCAACACTGCAGGACACCAAAGTGCAGCTGACCATTACATTAAGATGCCTGGATCTCTGTCAAAAAGCCGTTCCCTAGACTTACAGCTTTCAACCACGGCTGAAAAAAACCCACCACCAACAAAACCCAGGCAGTTCACTCAGAAGTAGCTTGCTGCCACCACCAGAAGGTGGGTCTCGGTACAGACCAGCCTTGTGAGAGCTGCTCAGGCTGCCGAGGAGCTGCAGGATCTCACAGCCTCTGCTGTGATCCCTCTGCTCCCGCGTGGCCAGTTGTGCTGTGCAGCTATTCACTCCCCCAGCACCCTCCCAGCAACCCTGCCTGCACAGGAGCACCCAGGGCTTGTGCTAACCACACATGTGGCCAGCTGTGCAATCCCATTATGCAAATGACAATGCTGGTAATTAAAAGTGTTTATCAAGTAACCGCAGAGGAACAGGGCTCCCCTCCACGGCCAAGCCACACTCCCCAGCACTGTGGGACCACATAATGGCCCTATCTGTTACCTTTGCTACAGCTGTCTTACCAGTTACCCGAGACACTGACTCACAGCCAGCATTTCTCCAGGATGTGACCAATGTGGAGAAAACAAGGGGTATGGCATTGGTGATTTGGCTTTTGGGGACCCACCAGCAATGTAAAGTTTAAAAGGAAGGGAGAATAGAATGAAGTACTAAATAAACTATGAAACTGTTTGACTTTCATACAGGAATATGATATCACAGATCTTTCACTCACAACCACTTTCTCTAAATGGAATTGAAGGGCAAAATAATGTGGAATTCATCCGAGATGAAATATTGGAGAGGAAAAATAAATAAAAATGGGAGCGAGTTCAGAAATTTTAGAATAAAGAAACTAAAGCAGATCAACAAGCAAAGTAGTCCTAAGAGAGAGGGACCAGCTGGGGAGACTGGAAAGGTCATATCCCTTTTGTCCATACTAGTTGTGCAGCCTGAGCAGAAACATCACTCGTGCCACCAACCTAGTGACTTAATCTTATTCCTGAGTAACCAGCTCCCTTCGGAAGGAGATGATGTTTTACTTTACGTATGAAGAACTAATTCCCAGTTCTTGATTAGCCTCAAGGTTCCAGCTAGGATTCAACCAGCTGCTTCCTGGGGAATAAAGTTGTAACCTACCAGGTGACTGTCAGGCACACCAAAAAGCTATGAGTGTAAAACCTACTGCTTGTGACTCAGACTGCATTGGAGCTGGCACCTTTGAAATCCACCAAAATTATTTTCTCAAAAGCATCAAAACAAATTAATTTGTCAAAACTGAAGCAAATCTAGCAATGCGTTTGATGACCTCGATAAGACTTTTGAAGAAAATGTTATGGTCAACATTTTCCAGCTATCCTGTCTCCCAGCACTTTAAAAGTAACAAAGGTCTAGAACTTATTTTTATTGTAATAAAGTTATTTTACTCCTTTCTTGCTACAAATATGATACACTATTTCCTAGATTCATTTTGATTTGTTTTTCCAGGATAAGAATAGTGACAGCATCAGCATAAGAAATAAGAGGGAACCAGCCAGGAAGAGATGTAGTGAGAAATCAGGAAAAGGTTCCTCAACCATCAGACAGAAGAGGTTCTCCAACAGCTCTCTGGAGCTGCAGTGATATTGTGGTTTGAGGCTTGGAATGGGGGCGTGACCTTCCAGCAACTGGGAGGACCCCGGGTGGGGGTGAAACCATTGTATTCCCTCCCCTTCCCACACACACTCTGATAAGAGGCAGGGAGTGGTTTCTTGTTTCACTCCTGCCTTGGAGCTCGGAGAGGAAAGTTCTCCTTTCACTCCATGGGACCCTGGAACCATTTCTGAGGGTTTTGTATATTTTATCTTTTGTATTATTCCCCTAATCTTTATATATATTATTTTCCTTACCTCCCTTTTTTCGTTTTCTGTTCCTTGTTGAACAATATACTTAATTTTTTTTTTTTTAAAGTGTCTCTCTCTCTCGAGGGGGTGGGGGAGAGGCGAGTACCTAGTTCTGTTCCGTGTGGGTCCTGCCCTGAACCCCTTTTTACACGGAACCAGGACAAGTGATGAGAAAATGGCACAACTTTGTCAAAAGAAGTTAGTGAATCTGCTGAAGACACTGTAGGACCCTGAACTTGATGAGATAGGTTCACGCGGCTAGAGCAAAAAGCACCTGAAGATTCTTCTTTACAGCCACACCGTGGGTCCAGCATTTGATCCTAGGCAACTCTCTCAGCTTTTGTTCGGTTCCCTGTTTCACACGGATCCTGGAGTGTTTCACTGGTTAACACTACGAGCAGGCTAGGACTCCTCCAGCATAAGCAAGGTTGGAGAAACACAGATTTACTTACATACATAAAAATCCTTGACTAGTGCTGACAGTTAATCGCCACCTCTGTTATTTTTTCCCTCCCATTGGAAAACATGCTCCTCAACAGAGTTTTGTCAGAATTTATTAAATCATATTTTGAGGAGAAAGAAAAAAAAGGTGACAGAAAATGTTGCAGTCACTCGCAATTGTTAAAATGTGTCTTGCTGGCAGCTTCATTTGGAGGAAAAATATAATCTCCAGTAAAAGTGATTTATCACAGTGACACATCTCAATGCAGAGCTCAGCAAGAGCCACTTAATACACACACAAAAATGAGAACGAGAGGCAGAACACAGAAGAGAATAAAACCTTGCACTTCTGATACCTTCAGAAATGACAGTCCTCCTCTCTGCTCCCCACAAAGAAGGTGCCTTTCTCACCAGGCTCCCAATCCAGTCCTCTGACAAGTGCCCATTATCCATTTATCTGCATATTTTCCACTGAAAAGGACTTATTCTGTTATGTTTGTTTTTTATTCAGAGTAAGTTAAAACACACATCTGTATCATGTAAAAAATTTAAGGAAAAAGAATGCCAAATAATCTGAAGGTTTAGGTTTCTAATTAAGTCAAAATGGAAATGTCTAACATTTTTTTCCCCCAGATATTAATATTCTTAAACCAAAACTGACCTTTTCCTTCAGCATTCTCATTTCATCAAAAAGCTATTTTCTTCAGGAAAAAAAGAAAAGAAGGAAAGAAAGCTTTGAAGAGATATTTTTATATAAAACAAATGAATTAGTAAGTCCTTATGAACTTCCCGGTTAACACTGCATTTGTCATGACAGCAATAACAGAATCCTGGACTGTCTGTTCTAAACCCACAAGCTTGGCTCTCCTGTGAAACAGGCAATTTTCAGAAGGTGTTAGCAGAGGAGGACCAGGCCCAGCTGCAGAGGCACAGCCCTGCCCTCCTCCACACACCACCTTCTGCTCACACAGCCCCACACACCGCTCCCAGGCAAAGGCAGCCAGGGTAAGGATGTGCAACAATCACCAAATTCCCCCCTCTTGGCACCCAGCACTTGGAGAGAAGTACAATCTTCCCTTAGGACAGTCTCCAGGCTCATGGAAGGTGATTTTCCTAGTTGAGAGGGCAGCACAGTGAATGCAGTGTGTACCTCCCAGCTCAGTGCACAGCCAGGACTGCTCCAGTGCTAAAACCAACCAGAAATGTGAGATGAAAACATACTCCCAACTCCTTTCCCCTCTCCGAAGGGGTTCATTAAAATATTTTTTAAGGCAAGATGAAAACTGGCCAGATGACAACTCAGATTTAAGTCATCACATACTGTCAAGGCTTCTTAAGAGGAAAAATCTACAGGTGTAGCACTTCCAAGCTCAGCATCTTGCCAGCAACAAGATTCACTAGTAGCCAACTACCTGCTAAAGAACAGCTCCATTCACTCACCTGCAGCATAATCCTTACAACAAGGGCAGCTATTCAGCCTTGTGCCCTCAGCAAAATCCTACAAAGGAAGACAGTTTTATTTGGCATCGGTTGCTATGGGTGTCAGTGAATCTTGCCTTTAAATTAGCTCAGGTGTGGTTTAAAACAGTAGAGATAAGGGATGTTGTGGAACTTTATAAAGCTGGAGGACATGGTTCCCTTCAGAGATCAAATGTACAGATGTTATGTTCAACAGCATTTCCTCAAAAAGCATTCCTCAATAGGCACAAACTGTTACTAGCTGCACTAGGATTGAAAAAAAATCACATTAATGGCACTACCTTAAAAGTTCTTCTCTGTTTAAATGACCAAAAAGATAGAGATTTACACAGCTTGGTTCCAGATTTTAAGTTCTGTCAAAAAAAGCTGGGGAAAGAGCAAAAATAGCAGCAAAATAAGCTATGCAGTGAACACTGCGTGAGTACTACTCCACAAGTACCCTAGTATAAAACAACAGAAGCAGCAGTCAGCAGTTGCAACACAGCAGATTTTGTGGGAATTAAGTAAAACAAAGCACACAGCTCAAGGAAATCAGGGGAGTGTCAGAAAAAACTGCTATTAGAATACTGCACAGTAAACACTTCGAATATAGCAACATATGATTTATTTGAAGAACCAAATGTAAGCGACCAGTAGCAAAACACAAATCAGTGAAGACCTCACTGGTAAGAGACTGAAAATGCCTCCAGTTGTATCTTCACTGCCTCAAATACAAAACACCAAAAGAACAGCCCAACAGATGCAAAAATAAACAAACTAACAACTGATTAAACAGCTCCCTGGCTGGGCTTTGTCTGCCAAATCTCTGCCTGGAGAGGACTTTTATGTCCATGTAATGAACCCTCAAAATTATGGACTTACAAAAGAAGCAGCTGCTTAAGCAGAGCAGTAATGACCTGCCCAGACTGCAGAGCACCCAGCTCGGGGCTGTGGCTCAGGGCACCCGCCCCGTGCAATGAAATGGAACCAAAGGGGAGCTCAGAGCAGACCCGCCCGCAGCGTGTGCCACGGGACAGGACAAGGCAGGGGTTTGGTTGATGAGCCACATGGCACCATCATAGTTCGGTCCAGAGTGATGGAAGTGACCCCTCGGGTCACACACCCTACAGCTTGTGGCAGTTTTACCCCACACAGAGTTAGTGGGGGACAAGTTCTCCTGCTGCCCTCTGAAGCGCACCCAAAAGCCACACTGAGACGCCGTGTTAGGCTCCAAAACCAGAGAGGTGCTCTGTAATACCTGCAGTATTAAGTATGAAATGATCATTATGGCTCTTCTGTCATCCCAATGGCCTATGGACCTCAAAGCCCCTCTGGGTCCTCTGCTGTTCATCCCACTGATGAGTCTCATCCATCTCCACAGAAGGCGGTGCAGGCCCATCTGCTCCAGCAGCACTGGTTATCTGCAGAGAGAGCAGAGTGTGCCCTGTCACAAGCACAGCACATCCTTCTAGCAAACATCATAGCTGGGGCAAACCCAGCTAAAAACTCCCTGAGTGTCTTTCTCGTGGTCATCTGGCAACTTGGGAGTGGCCAAGCCTAGAAAGCAGGAGTCCTGGCTCTCCGTTTTCTATTCTAGCTACCAAAAAAACCCACTGCTTCCCACAAGTGCTGTTCTCCATATTTATCTTCATTGCCTATATAGCTATGAATAGTCACAGATACAACACTCTCTAAATTCTTATTATGCTTATGTCAGCCAGCAGATGGAGGCTGAGATGCCCGTTGCCACAGATCCTGCCCTAGGTGGTGGAAGCCACCAAAATAAGATGGGCAGGTGCTCTGGCTTTCACAGGAGTTATCACTTTGATACATATATACCTGAGACAAAATCCTCAGCTATTTATTCAGTAGCTGGCTGAGGGTACCACTCGCTAACAATACCTGCCCTGTTAACTCCACACTGGCATGACCATTTTGGCTCAGTGACCATCAGTGGCCCAGCACCACCTACACAGAGTACCCACTGTGTGCAGAAACATTTGTGTCTGCACTACTCCTCCCACTGAGGAGAGTCCTCGGGCTGCAGAAGTTGCTACAATGCTCACACACACCACGGGGTGCTGTGAAACATGTCATCTGCAAAAGGCATTTTCTGACGGGAAGCGATTGCTGATATGATACTAGATAATTTCTGTCTGAGTGGAGTTAAGTGTGACTTGTAAGAGAGCAGGACAGCAGCATTTCAAGCAGCAGACAACAGATTAAAGACAAGTGACGAGGCTGATCTCTGCAGCAGCAATTAACTGCCTTGCCTTCAGCCTCTCCTGCACAGCTCGGAGCGTGGCTACATCTTCCTCCTGCTGCTGAAGGTTGATTAGCAGTCAGGTGGGGAGAGGCTCTGGGGATGGCAGGATGCATTAATTAAATCACTTCTACCAGCTAAGTGATGACACTTTGATTTATAGCAGAGCTCATTCAACTAGACACTGGCATTTCCTGGGCACCAAGACGAGGAACAGCCAAGCTGGGAAGCAGGTGGGAGAAGAGGGGACGTGCACATAAAGGAAAAAGAACAAACTGCAAAGTAAATACCTGCAGCTGATAGAGACTGTTTTGGAAACAGAGTGCTTGCAGGAGCAGTAGGAATGAACACGAAGCATAAGTTGAAAATTATTTAATTCATGTTGCTTGTATTCCATTTCATCTGCATCTAAAAGAAAAGCTGCTTTAGAACAGAGCCTTGTAAAAAGTCTCTCAAAATAAATATAATATGACTTATTTCATTTCAACCTGGCATACTTAGTTGGTGACCATAGACACAAGTCAGTGCTACCTTCAGGCAGCCAGCAGCAGTCTCAGGAAGAGAAGGCAGAGATCTCCTGAAGGCAGAGCAGGACAATGATCCACGGGCTGGTTTTCCACGCTAGCCCCTGCTGCACCAGCTGACACGAGTGCTGTCTCCTGAGCCCCGTGTTCCCATTCCTCCCTCTGCCAAAGGGCCATAATGTTATTTCACCAACCTTTGCAAAGGGTTACCTTTATCCAGCTCGACCTGGTTTGGCTAGGATTTTGACATTTGAAAAGGCTAACTCGAACAGCCTTCCTAGCAGAACACCTCTCTTTGGTGACAAGTCTACATACTCTTCCCTGTGAACTCTGTGGTCTAAATCACAAACCTGCACAAGGCAGAAAACATTTCTACACCCTGGAATCCAAAACAGGCCAAAGCACAATGATCACTGCAGCAACATTCCACTATCTCTTCTGAGCCAGTTATGCTTGGGTAATTCTTGGACTACTTTTTCCCTTGAAAGCCTAAAGCAAGCATTTTAGAACATTTCAGGTCTAAAACATTCCACTTACAGTGCAAGCCAGTGGTATTTTTTATTGAGACATCTCTTTATAGTTTCTAACACAGATGAGGTTTGTCAGCTCACAAGATTGCACAAAGTGAACTTTTATTTTTTAATAAAAGCACCTTAGAATACATGCAAATTTTTAGCAAGAATCATTCTGGACCTATTAAATGACACCAGGCTCAGTCTGGATTCATACAACAAAGATGTAACACTTAAGGAAAACATCAATCAATCAGGTTGATTCAGAGGACATATCCCTTTTAGTCAGTATTACCAACCTTCTAGATAACAAAAAAAACGCACAAGCAAACCATCTCTGCAGATATGGCTTCTCTAGGAGTGACCAGCAGCAAAATAACTGCTCTTATAAATCTATATAAATTATATAAACCTAAATTCAAACCATTAAAAAATTCTCAAGAGTCTCCTTGCTTGGCACAGGTATCATGTACATTTGTTTTGCCTCATTAACTTTGCTTATCTAAATTACACTACTTCTTTCAGCTCAAAGTCTTGCTGTGTCTTCTATAAACAATTTCTGCCTCTCTCTCAATGCTTTATCTCATTTATAGGTGCAATTACTGTTACACTTGATAATATCTTGAACTTTCCTACCATAGCACCTAGGACCCCCAAGTGCTTTATGGCTAATTTATTGTCAGAGTCAGATATGAGAAACCCTTTCCAGAAGCAGCAGCAACACAGAAATTGGGGTTATAAAGGAACTCTGTAGCAGACCAGTACATAGATCAGTGTTTAACCAATATCATTTGTCCTTGTTAATGTCGTGTAATGCATTTGGATTCTTTTGCATCATCAGCTCTTCATAACAAACGACTTTATTTAACACTGAATTTGGTAGGTAGCTAGGTGGGGGTGGGGAAAAAAAGCCAGCTTGCTTTTAAATAGATCCACATGCATTTCCTTTTCATCATTAGAATAAATTTCCAGAGAGGTGAGCAGAGGTTTAGCTGCACGACTCTCATTAATGTTAACTTTATTTCAGTAATGAGGTGAAAGTACAATCACTGGAGCTAATATAATCAGAATGATGAGACAAAAGTCTGCTGCCGTAAATACTGCTGAAGAACACGACACTGACAGCACTGACAGGTAAGGAAAAATAGGTGTCAGCACCAAAATGGTGCAGAGAGGGTAAAGACCTTGCCCTTAGGTATGGCAGTAAAACTCAGACCTGACAGGGACATGTAGCATGGCCTGGGCACTGCCCAGACAGACACCAAGCACATCAGTAGAGGCAAAGCCTGTGGAAGCGGGGAGCAAACAGTCCCGTGTCCTTCCCAGCCATTTAGGAGGGAGGAGGAGGAGGATTAACACAGTAGCAAAAGAGGAATGTTGAGATAAAAGAAAACAGCAGGTGTAGAAAATCAAAAGCTATTGGTGACAGCCCCAGAAGACAATCCCAGTAATATATTGCACCAGAAAGGCCTTATATAATGAAAAGTATGAGAGCCATCACGCCACTGCACTCCATTACTTTGGCTAATAGAATGAGCTGAAGAGAACGAGCCTGGGAAGAATTTTATACTAATTAGCAAACCTGTTAGTGCCCATTTTTCTTCTGCACAACACATGAACAAAAGAAAAGCAGACACAGCTATTAAGGGAAGAGGACAAGAAGGAAAAGTGGGAAGACAGACAATGAGTCAGGCAGAAATAAAAATAATAATTACTTTTTTTTAGTTATAAAACCACCATGAGGGTTTTTTTTTTTAGCTTTGCACTAACAAAAGCCACACGGCAATACTGTAACTAAATAGATCTAACTGATCTATAGCACACAATCATCTAAAAAGTACTACTAGCAGAGAAGGAACAGATCAAACAAACATCCCCTCCATCTAATTCTTGCAACATTCAGCACCTCTGCAGGCAGCTCAGTATAACTTCATCCAGACACCATAAACATGAGTTTTTTGAATCACGTGGAACTGATCCATTGCAAGCTGTTTGTACCAAATCCATGATTTTAACCTTACAGCCACAAATGAAGTGTATTTATTACAACACAAACAAGATGTGCCCTTTCTACCCAACTTCAGTCTCTTACTGACTCCCTGAAGACTGGAGCAGAATTGCTCCCCAACCACTGACACTCAGCAGCCAATCTAGGTGGTAAGCCCTCACTTTTTTTTGGATCAAGACACAGCATATTTGGCTTTACCATCTTGCCTTGCTGCACTGTCCTGGTCATTGTTGTTGTAGATACCCAACCATAGCAAGAAGAGGCCTGAGCAGTATGTCTTTGTTGTGTAGACCTGAATCAACATCTCACTCCCCTTTGACAGAGACACAGATCCCATGCAGCTGCTGCTGCTTCCACTATGAGAAACACCAATTCTGGAAAGCATATTCATTATCTGGCTTTTAAAAGCAACGGAGCATGCAAGCCTCACCCTGCCTGGATTACCTGAGAAATCAACAGCTCTGTTTGATTAAGTGACTGCCAGCTAGTCACCTTCTCACTCTAACCTTGATGTGGCAGGACTCTGACAAGTGCATACAGTGTAACACCCCAAAATGTTTCACTGATGCTCACAAATAGCTTAATTTGGTTTAATAGTCTGGTCCCTTGCAGCATTTCCACTGCGAACTCTGGGTTTGAGGACAGAATGTATCAGCTCTTTGTACAGAACCTACCTGAGAAGTCAGGAAGAATCCTGAGGAGGTCCAAACCTCTCAGTCTTCACCCAGCTTGCAGCAGTTAATAAATTCCAAAGGAATTCCACCCACACACCCCCACCATTTTTTCAGTTGTAGGCCTCAGGATCAGAAAAATCCACTTTATAAAAATTACAGTTCCTTCACAGATCTCCTGTAGCTGAGTATTACTTATGTACCAAAAAAAAGCCCTGAATGAATTTCTATTTTCTATACAGAAGCAACCAAGTCCTTACATGGTGAAGTTTGATTTTTATTTCACTCATCTTGCAGAAATAACAGGGCTGTCAGTCACCAACTCCCACAATGTTTTCATGGGTCTCATAATATTTGTTGCTTTTTTTGCTGTTGCAGCTGCTGGAGTAAGGTGGCCACATAGAAACCTGAGTTTTTGCACAAGAAATTAAAATGGAACCTCTACAGTTGTAGAGAGGACCTCAGAACTTCTAAACTTTATTAGTCCATCCTCAGATGACAAAGAAGCACAGTCCTCACTCATTTTCAAATCTATTAGGGTGTCAGGAGTGGACCTGGCTTGTGATTGCTGAACATTTAAGAGTTAGAACTCTCAGCATTCCACACTGCTGTTTGGGTTCCTGTATCACCAGGAAATCATCTCACTTGCAACTGCAAAGCTTTTATAAATAGGAATATGCATGATACAAGGAGAACCCAGCTTCAGTTCACAAACCAGCAGGATAGGAAGAAAACATGTTGAACACTGAGAACTAGTCTTCTCAGGTGTCACTAAGCCAAAGAGGAGATAAATATTTATATATATTTTTAGAATTACTTTTCAGCATAGGGCTGGACACAGCAAGATGAAGGTTCATGAGCACAACTCATCTGGGCTCATTTCGTGATAGTAACAAAATTTTAAAGTAACTACTCAAAAAGCCCCTTTTTACTGATGTTGGTGCTGTTCTGTCATTACAACAAAGTATAAACTTTTAACAATGAAAGATTGAGATCAGATAGCATGTACACCTTTCTTTTTCAAAAGTCATATTTCTTCTCCACGCAAGCTTCACCTGCTGTTGGCAGCAAGCTAGGATACTCTAATTAGGACAAATGCTTTCTTCTGCAACCTAGAGGGTTTCAGTAACTTTCAAATGGATTTAGAACTCTTGTTGCAGAAAAAAAAACACGTATGCTTATCAAAGCAAAACCCATATATTTGAGATGCATTTGCCTAGTGGGATCCAGGTCCAACATCTAAGGGACAAATGCAACAATAAATGGGAAAATTCATGCCCTGCTTCCTAGCCCAGCTGACAGCACTGGTGTCAATAACCACTGGTTTTCTCTCCTGACACTTTGGGTGGGTGTGCCTTTTAACGCAGGCTGCAACATGACAGTAGGTAATCTTCCATAAACACTCAAAGCAAAGGTGGACTGAGACACTAGAAAGCCACAGCTAGCACCAGATTAAATTGGAAGTAAAGAGAAACTGAGAAGTGCAGAAAAGAGTAGAGAGGTGACACCCTGTCTCCAAAGCAAGGGGGAATGCTACCCCAGCTCTTCCTGCTTGGAACAGCAACATTTTCCCCAGAAGAGAAAACTCTATTTCAACCTTCACTAACTACAGATAACAGATTCATTAAGGTTGGAAAGAACATCTAAGATCATCAACTCCAACCATCCAACCAACACTCCCATGACCACTAAATTACGTCCTGAAGTGCCACAACCACACATATTTGAACCTCTCCAGGGCTGGGGACTCCAGCACCTCCCTGGGCAGCCTGGGCCAAGGCCTCACCACTCTGCCAGGAAAGAAATTCTGCCTAATATCCAATCTAAACCTCCCCTGGCACAACTTAAGGCCATTTCCTCTTGTTCTATCACTAGTTCCTAGGGTGAAGAGATTGGGCTGACCCAAGTCAAGGCAAAGAAAGGGAGAAAAGATACAGGGGCCTGAGGAGAGCAAAGGAGGAGCAAAAAAAAAAAAACAAAAAAGAGATAAACCAGAGCAGTCAGTGAGCTGAGGGAAGAGAAATGAAATGAGGTTTAGGGGTGATGCGAGGTTAAAAAGCTGAACTGTGGGGCTGGGAAAGGGGAGGAGGAGAGCAGGGCTCTAAGAGGGGCCAAACCGCTCCTGGCGTCCTGGGGCCAGCGGCCACAGGCCCCGAGCACCAGGGAGCCGCCAGGCAGCGCGGGGGGTAAACCTGGTACACCTTAAAACACTGCCTTCTGCATGCTTGTTTTAACCGAAAAACACCAAACAACACCACGGCCGCCGCAGCGGGTTCGTTCAGCTGTAGTCTGTCAGAGGAAGGTTCTAAGCGGGTCTGAACACAACGACTGCTGAGGGGGAGCAGCACCGCGGCGCTGACCCTTACCTCGCCTTCCC
>NW_008619961.1:0-4594 GCF_000691845.1 Merops nubicus | reverse complement strand
TGCATCTTATGTCAATTGGTTTGAGGTGATTTATGTGTTTGAAAAGACACTGAGTGAGGATGGCTGTGGGGGACTGGTAACACACGCGGAAGTTTTACTGGAAGCATTTGACTGAGTAGCTGTTCCTTGTGTCTGATAACTTCTTAACATAGCAGCTGCTGAGGTCTTGGTCCCTTTCTGCTTGTAGAGATCTGTCACACAACTGTCTTCACATCTGTCCCTGGCTGACGTTGTGTTTAGCAGTAGCACTGTGTGACATTTGGTCGTCATCTGTGTTCCGTCTTTGCTGTTATTTTTAGGTTGAGTCTTGCCAGGGTTATGCAACTGCAGCAGCAGAACCTCACTGCTGTCTCCAGATGTCCAGGGGGCAAGGAACACGCTTTTCTCATCCCAGGAAAATGAATGAGGAGCAGAGTGGCTTCTTGAGTTCCCAGTTTCTTTCCTAGAGAGAGGAGCTGGGAGACAGAGGAGCTGTTGCTGGAGCAGAGAACGTGGATGGTCTCCCTCCCACAGCCAGTTGCCTTGGTGGAGAAATGGGACATGTTCTTCCTCATCCCAGACCAATGAACTATTGTGTTTGCCCATGTAATGCAGAACCTTGTGATGTCAGTGAAATGAGCTCATCAAGTTGAGTGCTCACTATTTCAGTGGCTGTCATGCTGTCCTGATCATAAAGCCTGAGGATAATATTAAATCCCAGATATCTAATTTTGTTATGTAAAAAAAGGGAGACTCTGCTAACTCTAATTTTCTTTTTTGGACAGAGGTTGAGAGTTGGGGCTGTTCAGTCTGGAGAAGAGAAGGCTCCGAGGTGACCTTATTGTGGCCTTCCAGTATCTTAGGGGGGCTACAAGAAAGCTGGGGAGGGACTTTTTAGGATATTGAGTAACAACAGGACTAGAGGGAATGGGGCAAAGCTGGCAGTGGGCAGATTCAGGCTGGATGTGAGGAAGAAGTTCTTCCCCATGAGAGTGGTGAGACCCTGGAATGGGTTGCCCAGGGAGGGGGTTGAGGCCCCATCCCTGGGGGTCTTTAAGGCCAGGCTGGAGGAGGCTCTGGGCAGCCTGATCTAGTGGGAGGTGTCCCTGCTCATGGCAGAGGGGTTGGACCTGGGGGATCCTTGTGGTCCCTTCCAGCCCTGACAGATTCTGATCTGTTTTAGCAGAGGACTTTAGAGCCCTAATGACTCAATGGTTGGACTTGATGATCTTGGAGGTCCCTTCCAACCTAAAGGATGCTGTGATTCTAGGTTGGAGGTTTTCTCAGTGCAGCTTACTTTGACATGAGTTAATTGTATGAGGTGGGAGGGAAAGTGTGCCAACAATGAGCTTTAATCCCTGTGAGAGGAGACTGGAACTGAAAGGTATATATGTAAAGAAGTGTCAAAAATCATAAATCAAACCACTCCACCAAAGAAACCCCAACCTTGTCTTAGATTGATTGGTTGAGTAAGGGATTACCAACACAACGTAGAAATACAAAACCATCAAGACACTCTAAGACATAACAGAAAGCCTTTATTTGCAGTCTGCCACCACTCTTGAAATTATAATGAGATAATGAGTTATAATGAGATTTTCCTAATGGGAAAAATTGCTGATGATGGTGTCCATTGTGTTTTTTACTTTAGGAATGTTTGCTTATTTAGGCATGTCAATAAAACATACTGACATTGGATTGGCTTGTGAGAATAGGTGCTCCTGTAGAAGACATAGAATCATAATAATTTTGGTTGGAAGAGACCTTTAAGATTGAGTGCAATCATTAAGCCAGCACTTCCAAGTCCACTGCTAAACCATGTCCCTCAGCATCACATCTACACAGATTTCCAGTCCCTCCAGGGATGGGGACTCTACCACTTCCCTGAGGTCCAGGACTTGACAACCTTTGTGGGGAAGAAATTTTTCCTAATGTCCAACCTAAACTTTCCCTGGCACAACTTGAGGTATTTCCTCTTCTCCTATTGCTTCTTCCTTGGGAGAAGAGACTGACCTCCACTTCACTACAACCTCCTTACAGGGAATTGTGGAGAGCAAGAAGGTCTCTCCTGAGCCTCCTGCTCTCCAGGCTCAGCATCCCCAGTTCCCTCAGCTCCTCCTCACAAGGCTTGTGCTCTAGACCCTTCACCAGGTCTTTGTTGCAATGAGTGGCTCAAAACTGAACCCAGGATTTGGGATGATTCTGAGTGAGGTGGTGATTGTTGTACGCTCAGACCTGGGGTCTTCTGTTCATTTTCCTCATGTCAATGACAGATGAGGAGCGTAGGTCCTGTCCTGAAGAGCTGAAAGAAAGAGGTGAACAAAGTGTTTTGTCTTCTACTCTCTCTGCACTGAATTCTCAGGCTATATTTGCAGAAGGTTAGAATCAGTTCTGGATGGTTTCTGGTGGAAAGCAAGCTTACTGAAACTGCTGAAAGGAAGAGAGGGAAGGGGAAACAAATTAATGAAAAAACCACAACCAACCACCACCAACAAAACCAAAGAAACACAAAAAGAAACCTCTACCACAACATAAAGCCCAAGCCCTTTGAAAAGTGTTCACTGCCCAGCAGTCATCCTGTCTTGATGAGTGTTGACCAGTGAAAAAGTGCAATTGTTGAAGTGTTGACATGAACCAAATGTGCAGGATTTATCTGTTGATCAAAGCAGTCATGGTTTTTTTTTCCACAAAGAAGGAAGTTTTCTGTCTGGGTGTAGCACACACCAGAGAGATGATGCTGCACAAAGCAGCACCACGTTGAACTGTTGGCTCAGGGGTGGGGTGGGGAGTGGAATTTATTATCAAGGGGTTATCAGCAGAGCTGTTGGATGTGGAAGGAGCTTTGGCTGATGTAGGAGGTCACTTGTGCCATGCTGACGTGGTTCTGTGTGGTTCTGCACTGCACACCATAGGCTACCACCATTAATTTCCTCTGAAAGGTTGATAAGATTACATGAGTTTCACTTAACTGTCTTGCTCAGCAGTGTGTAAGTCCAATCTCATCTGTCATGAGCATTATTTTAAGTGGAATTACTCAGAGTTGAGAGCAAAACTCTGCCAACAGTTAACCCCTTCTGAATTTCAGTAAGAGAAAGTTCACAGATGGGCATAAAATCCAGTAAACTTTTGTTAGCAGGTACTTCTCCTTATTAGAAGGTGTAACTCTTGAAGAGGGAGGGGTTTTTTTGTCACTTACAGAGTTTTATGCTTAAAAATAGGTTGTTTACAACGTAATTTACGATGAGTGTCAATTGTTTCCTTCTTGTTGTAAAGAATGTTGGAAGGAAAAGTCATGAAACAAATCTTGTGTTTCTGAAAGAGAAATCTGAAATGTGAAGAAGTGTTAGAAGATACGAAAAGAGGAATTTGTAGAAGTAATGTTACTTTCCCTTCTTATTCAGAGACTGGTAACACGCCTTTCTTATCTCAAGGTTTAGTCCAACCATTAAGCCAGCACTGCCAAGTCCACCACTGAACCGTGTCCCTCAGCACCACATCTACACAGCTTTTAAATACTTCCAGGGATGGGGACTCCACCACTGCCCTGGGCAGCTTGTTGCAAAGCTTGACAACCCTACTGGTGAAGAATTTTTTTCCTAATGTCCAACCTAAACCTCCCCTTGTGCAGCTTGAGTCCATGTCCTCTTGTCCTATCGCTTGTTGCTTGGGAGAAGAGATTGACTCCCACCTTGCCACAGCCTCCTGTCAGGGAGTTGTAGAGAGCAGAGATTGTCCACTTTACCTCTGTTTAAAATGTTGTCAGAATTTCTGAATTGTTGCTTTGTCAGTGAAGAAAGCTGTGTTTGCATCTGTGAAGTGCCTTGGAATCTAGGAATACCTAAGGAGAAACTTCAGTGGCTTGTGATTTTGCATCTCTTCAGCTGGTTGCATTAGAACTAATGCTTTTAGAAACATCACTGAACATTTCTCATGTACGTTTGTTTTGACTGGCTGACTTCTTAGGGCAAAGCAAATCTGGTCTTCTGAAGGGTGAATCCATATGGCCTAATGCAGGACCTGCTTTCCATGATAGGCAGCTTTTGGTGTCCAATAACAGGACGTGGTTTAGTGATGACTTGGCAGGGATGAGTTAGTACTAATGCTTTTAGAAACATCACTGAACATTTCTCATGTACGTTTGTTTTGACTGGCTGACTTCTTAGGGCAAAGCAAATCTGGTCTTCTGAAGGGTGAATCCATATGGCCTAATGCAGGACCTGCTTTCCATGATAGGCAGCTTTTGGTGTCCAATAACAGGACGTGGTTTAGTGATGACTTGGCAGGGATGAGTTAGTTTGGACTAGATCCATATGGCCTAATGCAGGACCTGCTCTCCTTGATAGGCAGCCTTTGGTGTCCAATGACAGGACATGGTTTAATGATGACTTGGCAGGGATGAGTTAATGTTTGGACTAGAAGATCTTAAAGGTCTCTTCTAACTAAAAGAATTCTATAATTTGGGCTAAAATTAAAAAATCAGAATAAAAATCACTCGATTTTGAGTATTCTAAAGAATTTGGGAACTGGGTGGTGACGTCTTGTTGAAGGGCAGCACAAATTGAAAGGTGTAATAATAATGTCATTAGGACAGTGCCTTACTGATAAGAGGAATCTT
>NW_008619960.1:0-793 GCF_000691845.1 Merops nubicus | reverse complement strand
GCCCCAGGCCTGCTCTGTCCTGCCCATGCTCCTCCAGATGTGCACAAACACTGGAGTTGTGCTAGTCCCTGACATAAAGTGGCCCGTTTTCACAGCTCACCCTGCTTCCATCCCGTTCAGTCTCCTGCACGAGGGAGGCCAGGGCTCCCATGCCTGGCAGCTGCCTGCCGAGGCTGTGGGCAGACAGGTCGGGCATAAAGGGCAAGTGTCACGCCAAGGCTCTGAAGCCTTCGTGGCCAGAGAGGAGGGGGAGGGTGCAGTGGAGGAAGGGACCCAGGTCATACAGGGTGCAGTTCTTGGGGACAGCAGCTGGAAACAAGCAGCTGGAAACACAAATCGGTTGATGCCAGCTCCTGGTGTGACGTGTGTGTGTGTGTGTGTGTGTGTGTGTGTGTGTAGAGTGCAGCAGTAAACTTGAAGCTGGACTCTCTTGTGACCCAGGAGACCCAGCTCTAGAAAGATCCAGAGTTGGCACCAGTGACTGGGTAGGGAGCTCGGCATCCAGCCATGGATAGTCCATGGATTTCATTTCCAGACTGTTAATTGAGGAATCTATGAACATGGTGTGCTTAGGAATCTGGGGAAGTAAGGTCTGTTTATGTTTTTCAGAAGCAAACATCCAGTCCTGAGCCTCTGGAAAGGCAGTAAAGGAGTGGAGAGTGTCTGTGTTTATGGCAGTGATGGTTAGGTACCCATGGGTGCAACAGCATTGCTCTGTCTGCGTGAATCTCACATCAGCTGCGTACATCTGGGTGTTTGGGTCCTGGCTCTCTGGAATGCAGCAGAAGTCTCT
>NW_008619959.1:997-1438 GCF_000691845.1 Merops nubicus | reverse complement strand
GTGCTAGGTGCTTTTCCCAGTTCTTAACAAGTTCCACCCCCCTTGGCTTTTAGGGTGGTCTTCAGCAGGCCATTGTGGCATTCAACCTTTCCTGCAGCTGGTGCATGGTAGGGGATATGAAAGATCCACTCGATCCCGTGTTCCCTTGCCCAGCTGCTGACAAGATGATTCCTGAAATGGGTCCTGTTGTTTGACTCTATCCTTTCTGGAGTGCCATGTCTCCACAGGACATGCCTCTCCAGGCCAAGGATGGTGTTGCGAGCAGTGGCATGAGGCACAGGGTAAGTCTCCAGCCATCCCGTGCTCCCTTCCACCATTGTTAGCACATACTGCTTGCCACTGCGGGATCGAGGCAGGGTGATGAAGTCTATTTGCCAGGCCTCCCCAAACCTGTACTTGGACCACCGGTTCCCCTGCCACAGGGGCTTCATGCGCTTGGCA
>NW_008619959.1:0-437 GCF_000691845.1 Merops nubicus | reverse complement strand
GGGAAGGCCTTGTAGCAGTTCTGAATAAAACACTCTCAGAGACGGACTCATATAACACACAGTAGCCTTCACACATCAGCCTGGCACAGTGAGTAGCTGAGTATGTGATGAGAGTGCTGAGGGAGTTGGTGGAGAAAATTGCCAAGCTGTAGAGGGAATTTTAAATGCGTCACAAGATGGCATCCTAGAAGCCCTTATGCACAACCCAGGCTATGAAGGATATGATGAAAGACCCGAGGTGAGCTTCAAGGACACAGTGTCCTTGAGCTGCAGGCAGGAAGGACAGGGGTGACAGCTCGGCAGCTTCTGCGCAGATCAAAGGCTTGGCAGGAAAATTGCAAGCAGGACCACCTTGAAAACGCCACGGCGCGTGGACAGTGACATATAACCTATTGGGATATGGGGTTAGTGTGTGGCTATGCAGTATTAACCAATCC
>NW_008619958.1:3403-7810 GCF_000691845.1 Merops nubicus | reverse complement strand
AGGCGCCGCCGCTGCGCCCCCCGGCGAAGCCCAGGGACCCCTTAGGCTGCCCTCTCAGAATTTTGTGGCCCACTAAATGAATCAAAACGCCCAAAGGTCAGGGGGAGAAGAGGCCGCGCTCCCGCACGAGTCAGATTTATTTCCTTTCAGAGGCTGTGTTAAACGCCAGCCCCTGGTCAGCACCTTCCCATCAATCTCCCCCAATTCAGGGGGAGGAAGGAGGGTCAGAACCTGCTAATGAGTTCAACTCTCCTAATGGTTATTTTATCATTGGAGCAGAATAATTGTAATAATAATGATCCATCCTGCCCACTGTCTGGGGAGCACAAAGCTGCCTGTGCAAGGCCTGACAAAGACATTTATTTATATTTTTTTATTTGCAGCCTGTGTGATTAGAGGGCAGCGTTCAGAATAGCCCAGTCAAGTCAAATACATCTAGTAAACAGTGCTTTGAGTCTAATTGCTGCCCTTTTCTTTTTTAGGCACTTGCCCTCCTAATTAAGAGCACAATCGAGCTGCATTTCAGCTGGGAGGACAGGTGGGAGGGGGAAGCAGCCAGAGAGGGGTGATTTGGCCACTGTGTAGAGCCCTGTTTAGAGCTGGGTGTGGCCATGGGTGGCTGCTGCAGCCCAGAGAGTCTTTGGGCCCAATCCTGCTCACTGGAGATGGCAGATCTCCCACGGCCAAGGCGGGATGAGCTGCTGGTGGTTTGCAGGAGAGGTGAGAGTGGTGAGACCCCTGTCAGTGATGTGGTGTTGTCTTGCCTGGCTGCTCTCTCGCCATGCTCCTGGCTCTGGGAGCACAGGGCTGGCTCTCCACTGGGCTGCAGTCCCCTGAGGAGTTGCCCAGAGCTGTTGTGGCTGCAGGGTGGCTCGCCCACCCCTCTGTAGCAGCACCTTGGCTGCCAAACCCCACGTTGGCCTGATCCCTTTTGGCACCTCCATGTGGCCGCGTTTTTAAGCAATTAGCACAGCAGGTTGTGCTGATGTTTCCCCATCCCTCTGCAGAAGGCAGACCCTTTCTTGGGAATGCAGACTCACCATCAGCAAAAACAATCCCTGCGCAGAGGAAAACCCCTCCAGAGCTGGAGCAGAGCTGGGGATGGAGCTCAGCAGGGCTGGGGTGAGCAGTGCACCCCTGTCCGTGCCCTCCCGTCTGCCGGCAGCTCCGAGATGAATGGGAACTGCTCAAGGTTTGTTCACAGACCACCAGTGCTGGGGAGCTGGACCTTGGTCCCCACCTGCAAAACAATCATCTGCTGCCACGTTCTGGCACTTGTAGGTTTTGCCCATCTTGCTGGTGTGGGGCTCCCTGCTGCCCTCCCCCCCGGGGCGGGTCGTGGTGCCGAGGGGACGGGGGGTTTTGGTGGCATTTCCTGGCCAAAGTCTGTTCTCACGCCCAGCTTTTAATTTGTTTTATAAATTGCCCAATCCAGCAGGCTGAGCTGCGGGCCCCCTTCTGTGTTAAAAATAAACCACCAGCTTGAAGCAGGGAGGGGGGAGTGGCGGGGCTGGCGGGGAGCAGCTGAGGGAAGGGCAGGGAACGAGGAGGCTCCGAAACCGGAGGCTTCATCTTCCGCTCTCGAGAGGAAGAGGAGATCTGCTGAGTTTGGCTGGCTTGGCTTTGCCCCCTGTGCCCGGGCAGGGGCAGCCAGCCAGCCACCAGCACCCCGGGCACCGTAGCACTTCCCTCCTCCGTGCGTGATGTGGAGCGAGCTGGGGTGGGGATTGCTCTGGAAATGCTTTTGGGGCCAAGCCTAGAGGTGATGCATGAGGTGGTGCAGGTTTGGCCTCACCCTCACACCTCATACCTATCACTTCTGTCTTCCCTGAGCCCTGCAGGTGAACCCCACTGATGACATAACCTGATACCTAATATGCCATGAAATGACTCCAGAGCAAGGAGGGGCACGTTATTCTGCCAGCAATCTCTCTGACTATTTGCTCTGCTTTCAAGGTGGGATACTTGCTCCGGAGCAATGATTTTCATTTGCTGGCAGGCAAACAGGTAGCTCACTTGCATTTCTGCTGGAAGAGCACTGTGAAATTGCAGCAGGAAGGTTTCAGTCCCCTGAATGTCCCCCTCCTCCCTGGGCACGTTGCTGCAGAGGCTGCTGATGCTGGAAATAAAGCACCTTATTTCCTGCTGGAAAGTTTAACCTCCCAGGCAGCAAACCCTGCTTTGATATGAAGAAAAATTGTTCTGGTTTTTGTTTTGAATTATTTGTTTTCCCTGCTCTGAACTGGTGTGCGTGGTGGGAAGGTGCAGTTACCTTGGGAACAGTGGTGGGATGCTGTGTGGCGTGAGGCAGGGCTCACACAGACCCCTTTTGGGAAGGTGGGCATGGAGAGGTATGGGCTGCTGGGTCCAGAGACACCCTGGAGCTTCAAGGTTGGTGGTAGGTGAAGATTGTGCCAGGGGAGGTGCTGCCTTGAGTCCAGGCTTTGGTGTGCAAATGGAGTCTGGGAGCCTTGGAAAAGGTTAGATCATGGGTTTGGAAAGGATGTCTTTTTGAGGTGTTCCCTTTGCTTTGGATTAGCTTGACTTGCTCAGACCATCCAAAAGGAAAGAGTTTTTCAAGTCAAATGGATTTTTGCTGCTGAGGCTCTTCTGGCTTGTTCTGGCCTCCTGCCCCTTCCCTGCAGTCCTCTCTCAGGAGCTGCCCCGTTGCTGCTGTTCCTGGGATGTGGATGCTGTCAGGGAACCCTGCTCTGAATAAGTGCTGTTGGTTTTTTTTTCATTTTAACCACAAAATTATTTCCATTCTCACTGGATTTAATTTACAGTTCGCAGCGAAATTGGAGCTGGGAAGGGATCCCAGTGGTGGCTCATTTGTTTGAAGGTGTCAGTGCACAAATGCGTGCTCTGGGAATGCCCCTGGCTCTGGAGGTGGGGAGATGTGAAGACAGCAGGTCTCAGCTCTGCCCCAGCCGTGCCCAGGACTTCCCAGAAAAGAGCTTTCAGCTCCTGCGGCTGGGAAGCTGCTGGCTGCACTGGGGCTGCTGATGGATGGGGGCACCCCAGGGGAAAGCCCGTGGAGGCAAAGCCTCTGTGCTGGCCACAGTGCCTGGGCGAGCTGCAGCCCTTCATCCCTCTCACTCCTCTCCCAGGGCTGTGCCAGCCTCACCAGCCAAACGTGGGGACAGCCACCAGCCTCCCAGCATGAAGCCATGTTTCATAACAGGGCTCACAGGAGGATGCTTTGTGTTTTATAATGTCTGCAACTATTTCTCAAGCATCTTCACCCACCCCTTTTGTGCTAAGAGGGACAGGAGCCGGTGTTTGCTGAGCCCTGCAGGTCAATAACAGCTCTTCTCCTCTGCAGCCACGCTGGGGACGCTGGATTTCAGCTTGCTCTATGATCAAGAAAACAACGCTCTCCACTGCACGATCAATAAAGCCAAGGTAGGTCCCAGTGCCAGGCGTGGGGACAGCAGGGGCTGGATGGGTGCAGAGCTGACCACCCGTGTCCTGCCAACCCCACGAGGCCACCTGGGTGCCGTGGCTGTGCCAAACATGCAGCAGCCAGGGCAGTGCACGGGGACACTCAGGTGTCCCCCTGTCCCCGGGCAGTGCCAGGGGCTCTGCTGTCCCCACTGCTCCATTTTCACCCCGACACCCGCTGCTTGTGCCCTCTCCCTGCCCCCATCCCTGCTTTCGGGGCGTTCCCAGTGGGCTGGAGATGGCTGCTCCTCCCCGTGACGAGGGGGGGTTGCAGCTATTGATGCTTTTTAGAAGAGCACCCAACTCAGTGTTGTTATTTACTCGACGCTGTGACCGGCTGTCAGTTTATAAATGGCTCTTTTAAATGCTGCTAATGATTGCCACAAAGTGCTCTGCCTCAGCGCCTTTGCCGTCTGTGTGATTGAGGCAATTAGGGTGGGGTTTTTTTGCACATTTTGGAGCAGAAGCAGATAACTGAGGTCCTGATTCTGCCTCTGGGGCTATGGAAGGTGATTCTGGGTGCTGTTCAGTTTCTCTCTCATTTCACCCAGCATAAGGACCAGAGCAGTGGGGGCTCCAGGTCAACAGTGCTGCACCCTGACAGTGATGAGTTGGTGGAAGTAGATCTTGGGAAGGGGTGGAAGACTTTTAGAGAAGACAGGAGAAATGGCTGTGAGCTGAGCCCCCAGAGGATCATTGCCCATGTTGTTTACCTTCATCGGATGCTTCTCACCCCTGCAGCAGCAACTGGCTCATTTGCAGCCCCAACTCCAGAGCCCACTGCACTGGGTGCTGTGCTGGGTGCTGAGAACACACATCCCTGCCCCAGGGTTCTCCCCGACCAGAGTGAGACCTGGAGCACTAAAGCTTGGCCAGCCTTGGGGATGAGCTGGAGACATCTGCCCAGGGAGCTGGGGGTGCCCCCCGGGTGTGCCGGGGCAGAGCTGCCAGGGCAGGGCCGAG
>NW_008619958.1:2899-3372 GCF_000691845.1 Merops nubicus | reverse complement strand
CGACGCCGCTGGGTTTTCCCCCCCCCCCCCCCCCCCCCCCAGCCTGTCACCAGTGAATTCGGCACCAGCCCCTGGGTCAGGCTTCCCTCGGGGTGCTCGGGAGTGCTGCCAGGGAGGAGGTTTCTGACTGGGTTGGTGGCGGGTGGGAGACAGGGAGGAAGGAGATGGAGCAGCTGCGAGTGCCAAGGTGGGGCTGGGGAAGGAGAGCCCCGGGCCCCCCTGTGCCCACCCCACTGGGGGCACCAGCACCAGCCCCCCCCTCACCACCCTGACATTCAAGCGTTCGAGTCCTGTTCATTTCCATTCTGCTCTCATTCTCCCATTTTTCTCTTTTATTTACATTGCCATCTGCTCGCTCTCATTTCATCTCTCGCCTGGGGAAAGCTGCCAAAACTTGACTCCAGAAAGGTAAGGGCTGGGGCTCTGGCTGCTGTCCGTGGGAGCTGGCGCTGGCTGCGGAGCCAAGGGGGGGA
>NW_008619958.1:1362-2816 GCF_000691845.1 Merops nubicus | reverse complement strand
TGGGTGCAGGCAGCACTGGGGCCACCAGCCACAGCGTGGTGCCAGGACCTGTGTTGTGCTTGCACCGGGGCTGGCCTGGCCTGTGTCTTGGGTAGGATGGCCTCAGGTCCCCAAGGAAGGTGCCCTTGGGACATGTCCCAGCTCTGGCAGCTCCTGGAGCCTCCGTCGCTGCCAGCAGCTGTTTAAACTTTTGGGACTTTCAGCCATGTGAGAAGTGGTTTCCTTTCTCCCTTTGATAACCCCTCCAAACAACCCTCTCCTTTTGAATCTTCTTCATCTGCTGATGTCCCTCCCAAGTCCTGTTATTGGCTCCTGGGGAGTGGGAAGAGGGTTACCAGCTCTTGGAGGTATCAGCAGCAGGTTAAATCCAATCCATCATGCCCTTCCACCAGTTCTGTGCTCTGCAGCCCTCAGCTGCTGTACTGTGCAGGGGGGCAGGATGGTCACTCCAGGGGGGGCTTGCCTGGCTGCCCAGGGACATCTGAGGTATTTCCTAGTGAATGTTCACAGCAGGCTCTGTGAAATGTTGGGTGTTTCCAGACCCTCAGGCCAGCCTACATCCCATATTCAGATGGAGCTGGAATAGGGAATGAAAGGGCAAGTGTGGAGGTGGAAGCTGGTAGCTGTGGGGCTATCCCCACACTGTGTGGTTACACCAGGAGCAAGGTGCTTGGTGCCTCAGTTTCCCTAATAGCACATAGAGGTGACATGCCACCAGGCACTTTGGGCCAACAGAAGGGTATCTGGGAACTGATTTTGGAAGCCAGAGAACACCTGACATTGCAGGCTCGAGCCAGGGAAGCGAGGGTCCCAGTTCCTCCAGGAGATGTATGAATTAAGCTGGGGCTGCTGTTAGTCCACATCTGGATTGCCAGGGGAGTCCTGCCTCTGCAGGGTGAGGGAGGACCACGGCACGCTCAGGGAGCATCCACCTCCAGCCTTCCCCCCCAGGACAGGCGTTGGGTCTTGGCAGCAGCCCTGCCCGTGCCCTGCCTGCCACGCCTCGGGGGTGGCTCGGCTCCATGGGACCAGCAGTCAGGGTGGAGTGGGAGCCTGTGTCTGGCTGGCAGGAGCAGGCGTGGCAGGAGGGCTCTGCCCTGGCTGCCCAGCACCAGCACCACGCACCCTGGGGCTGTGCTGCCCTATTCCATCACCCATGGGAAACCTCCAGGCTGCCCCTGCACTGCCATGGGCATCCCCCCATAAAATGGGATGGAACGATAGGGTTCATGTGCAGGCACCAGGGGCTGTGCCCTGCTGGGCTTGGGCAAGGGGCTCGAGCAAGGGGCTCCTCCTCTGCTCAGTCCTGCAAAGCCTGACCTGCTGCACCCAGCGAGGGAGTAACCTGCTACAGAGGGGCCCAGAGGGGTGGGAGCAGCCCAGGCACTGGGGGGCTGTGCTAGCCCCCTCCTGCTAGGGGGGAGGGTGGGGTGCCCCAGAGCTGTGCAGGCAGC
>NW_008619958.1:0-1250 GCF_000691845.1 Merops nubicus | reverse complement strand
TGCCAGCCCCCTCCTGCTAGGGAGGAAGGTGCCCTGGGTGAGGTGCCCCAGAGCTGTGCAGGCAGCTCCAGGCACAGGGCAGACACTGCCCATCCCAGCCTACCTGGGCTGCTCCCCTGCACCTCTGCCTGCTCCCCACAGCTTCCACCCCGCTGGGCTTTTGGGTGCTCCCCTACTCCCACCCAGAGCCCAGCGCTGTGGGTGTGCCCTGAGCATTCCTTGTGGATTTCCTGATCAGTATTTATCAGTGCAGGGAATTTCCCACCTCAGAGCCATGTGTCTCCTTGGGGGGGAAGTGAGGGGGTGCCTTGGCTCAGGAAGGTGTCCCGGCTGGTTTTTGGGGAGCAGGGAGCCAGGCAGCTGGCCATGGGGCAAGTGATGGAACGAATCCATCTTCCTTGGTTTCTGTATGCCTCTAGCGTGGCGTTAATCGGCAGCCCCATCAGCCTGACTCCTAATTAAATCCTATTGATTAGCTAAATGTCGCTGGCACGGAGAGGAGCTGGCAGCTGCTGGGATGCAGCGGGGCTGGTGGTCTCCGTGGGATTGCAGCAGGGATGTTGGGGTTGGGTAGAGGAAAGGAAAAGATGAAACTTGGTCTCAGCTCCATCCCTGGTGCTGTGATGCACAGCACCATAAATTGGTCCCAGCGTGAGGACTGGCTGGAGCTGGGGCTGTGCTGGCTGGAGCCAGCAGGAGCTTCTGTCCCCATCGTGAGCCCTGAGGTCTTCCTCTGCCTCTTGGAGCAGCCTCAGGCTGGAGGTCCCTCTGTGCAGGGAAGCCCTGGTGCTGGTCACCCTGCAGGTCCCTGGGGGGGTGAGCTCCCACGGAGCAGCTCTGCAGGGCAGAGCCATCGGGGCTGCTCTCACTAATTTCAGCCAAACTATCGAGTGACATGGGAGGGAGGTAGATGTGACATTAGGAGCTATTTTCCTGGCTCCTGTCACTCCATCTTCCATAGCACTTCTATTAAAAAAGCCCTTAATAGCCTCCTCAGAAGGTAATTTAATTGCCCTGAATTGATGGGTGAATTATGGAGCTGCCTGTCTCCCTCCATCCATTCTCACGGCGTTTGCTGGGTTGGGTCTGATGCTGTTTGCTGCACAGCACCAGGCAGGGGGGTGCTGGGGGACCCCGGCTGTGCTCAGCCCTGAGCAGTTTGTGAGCCTGTCCAGCCCAGTCTCCACCAGAGCCTGGGGACCAGCCCAGCCCCATGACTGCTGTGTGTCCCCATGGAGCCACAGCCAGTG
>NW_008619957.1:0-3586 GCF_000691845.1 Merops nubicus | reverse complement strand
CCCCGTAGCGCTGGACTGTACACGTTCACCACGTGCTGGGGACTGCCGCTGGTCTTTGCCCTGTGCAGCGCGGAGCTCGTGCCTTGCCCTGGGGGGGAAAAAAAAAAACCAAGCACAGATGGCCGGATGGCACAGCGCCACTTGGCCAGCCGAGCTGCAGCAGCGCTCACTCCACGCTTTGGTTCCCTTGGTGGACGAGCCACACCTTGCCCCTAAGATACGGACAGATGGGGCCGTGGCCCCGCCCACCCTGAACAACGCTGGCTCAGTCCACCGGGGAGGCGCGCCAATCACGCTGACCTTCATGATGACATAACTGTAGGCAGCGAGCAACAGTGACCCCTCTGCACAGCTCGGAGCAAGTGGGGGAAGGCCACGTCTACCCCGCAGACCCAGAAAAGGCAGCCCTAGTTGGACCGGAACCGGGTAGACGTCGCTGAGGGGCTCACTGGCCACTCCCAAGCGCCACCCGGGCACGCCTCCAGGTACAGCTGCTGCCAGCAGGGCACCGTCCCGGAGCCAGGTAGATGTCACCGCGGTGCTCGCGGGCCGCTTCGCAGCACATCACCTGTGCGCCTCCACCTACAGCCACCGCTCAAGTCCGGCCGGAACGTGGTTCAGTTCTGCACCTCAGGTAGCACAGCCCAGGGCCCTGGTTAGTGTCCTCTGGCTATTTTCTTGGGACCGCTGTGGCTACATCTGTCTATCTGCCTGCTATAGATTGCTCTTTATGGAGGGAGATGTTCTGCACACAGATGTGGATTTTGTTCTGTTTTTTAAACGTCTCCTTTGTTTTGTGCGTGTTTTTTTTTAAGAGACAGTTCCCTTTTGTTTATAGGCATTTTAAAGCCATTTTTGCACATACCTTGTCATAGTACTCTGCACAACCAATGTTTTTTCTTTGAAAGTACAGCTTCTATTATGCATTCAGACTTCCCTGAGAAGGGAGCCACTTGGAAAAATGAGTCACAGTTTATTTCCAAACCTTGAAGTGATGGGTATATTAATTTTTTGTTTGTTTTTTTCCCCTCTGAATTTTTGAAAACACTTGTCACAGAAGATAAAAAGCATTGGTAAAAAAGATAGAATCATGTGGTAAAACAGTTTAGCAGTTCAAGTAAGGGCCAGAGAAACTATGAAAGGTCAGGTATGCCATTCACTCTCTCTTTTTTTTTTTTTTTTTTTTGGCAAGTTCAGTCTTTTACTTCTTCCTGGAAGTAGTAGGCAATGCAGTTTGATGTGTCATGTCCTAAAATAGTCTTGCTTGCTTGCTTTTGCATGCTCTTTCTTTATGTCTCTTTTCTTTCTTTGGCAAAATTTAGAGCAGAAAATCATAACCTATTGTCCTGGGTTCAGCTACGATAGGGTTAATTTGTACAGGGAGCTGGGAGAGCTGCACCAAACCATCCCTGCCATGCTGACATCATACCCAGTATATAAGGTGGGGGGAAGGTGGTGATTCAAGCTCCAGGCTTTCGGGCAGCAGACAGGTGCATTGTATATCACTCTTTTTATACCTTATTTAATTAATATTATTACTGCTGTTGTCTGTTCTCTTTGTAACGTTCTGTTAAAGTGCCCATATATCAGCTCATGGGGTTTCCCCTTTTTCTCACAAGTCTCCTTGCCGTCCTACCAGGGGGTAGGGGGAGAGGAGTGAGTGAGCTGCTGTGTGGTGCTCAGTTGACAGCTGGGCTTAAACCAGGACACCTGGTACAGTGAAATGGAGGCTAAATAACATCATGATAGTTTTGAGCAAAAGAGAATCTCAGTCTCTTCCCTATGCAAGTAATTAACTCTCCTGCTTCAGCTGAAGTCCTGTTTCACGTGATAGTTTTTCTGATCTATGTGTGCTATTGTAATAGAAATAATACTTTAGTTTTACAGACAAAATATAATGAGTAGATGATAAGATTTCTTGGCTACCTGATAGTAGGTTCAGGGACTTTTGTACTTATGTGAATGGACTTAATGTGACTTTGGTGCAGCAGCAGTGACTAGGTGAATTCACAGCCGGTGTGGCAGGAGGTAACTGCACGTGTAAGTCTGCATGGCTCCAGGGGTTCTGCAGCTGGCCTCACAGTAGCTGCCTCAGTGTTGGCTTGTTTTGTTCCATGAACTTCTGAGATTTCTGCACCTCCATGTAGATTTAGTTCCTTTCTGTTATGAAAATGAACTTGGGGGGAAATTAGGATTTGGTGTACAGGCACAGATGAGTAATTTAAAAAGGATCCTTGAGCATGTGTAGAACACAGGAGGAGAAACACAGTGTATGCAGGGCAGCCTTGACTGCTGATGGGAGGATTTGATGAGTGAGCCAAGGGTCTTGCATGCCCAAGGCAGCATGGCAGCCAGATCCAAACTAATGTTGTGCAGTCCAGGATTCAAGGTGTAATGACTATATAGCTGTCTTGAGAGCCAAGATGTTCTCTTCAGGGCTGGAACTGTCCGAAAGTGTGTGCTTCCTGTGTTCTTTCCTATTACTGTCACCAGCTGATAGTTTTCAGGTATTGAGATGCAATGGTGTCTATTGAACACAACTGAAGATGAGTGACCCTTGCTGGGAAAGTAAATGCAACTTTTCCACCCAGTGCTCTGAACTGAAATGAAACACTTGCTCTTTTGAGGGCCAAAAGCCAGTGCTTTAGGTATCTGTGAAGAAACTAAAGGCTGTCTGAGAGCATCTCAAAAGGTTTAAAGAAATAATCTGATAAAAGTAGCAATTGCATCTTACTCAAAAGCCATCAGTAGCTGTCCTTTTCCAGAATGGCGAAGAAAACATCGCCAACGTTTTATCTTTCTTTTCATCCTCTTTTCTGCTGCTGTTCATTATTTTGTCCCCATTGTAAGTTAGCCCAAATGCCTCTGTCCCAGAGCATCTCTTGCAAATGCAACAGTTGTGTAGTGCCAGCTTTGTTGTGTTGAGTCACACCACTTGCTTGGTATTGCTCACAAGCTGGGAAAATCAGGTTCAATTTACTCTGTTGTGCCTCTTGCTATTTCACATCACTACCTGATGTAGGTCAGGCAAAGTGAGAGGAATGGGAGTTTTGAGTGTCTTGTTCCTTTGGCTTTATCAGACGTTCTTTTTGACTCTGCTCCTCTCCAGAAAACACAATAGATATAAATTAAAAAGGATCATGTTTTTTTCTGCCATTGTGATGTGTTGGTTTAAGCCACTATTTATCGTTCAGGGGCAGGTTCAACAAAGGTGACAGAAAACTGAGCAAAATTAGCAGCAAGTGAACAGTTTATTACAGAGGGTTGTAAATTGGGGAAGGCAGGATACTCCAAAGGGACCCCAAAATTATACAGAGAAACACGTGACATGTAGGGACAGGGAAAACAACACAAAAGGGAAAGGAAAAAAAAACAAAACAAAAAAAAAAGAACTGCTCTTTCTACAAGCTGGCTAGCTGAAAGAACAGGGGAAAGGGTAGGAGAGGCTGTCTCTCCCCCTTCCCGTTCTCCTGGAGGCACTTCAGGCCCTTCAGTCTCTCTGAAAAAAAAACCAAAAAAAAAAAGAGGTGAAAACAACTCCCTACCACCACCTTCCAAGAGGGTTACTTGATTGCTGAGAGAAAAT
>NW_008619956.1:575-823 GCF_000691845.1 Merops nubicus | reverse complement strand
TTCGCGGTAATTTGCAGCAGTTCGCGGAGGTTCGTGGATATTCAAGGTAGTTGGCAGTTGTTTGCGGATACTCGTGGATGTTCATGGTAGTTCACAGATGTTCGCGGTTATTCGCAGTAGTTCGCGGTTAGCGGATGTTCACAGATGTTCGCAGTTAGCGGATATTCGTGGTTGTTCGCGGATATTCGCGGTAGTTTGTGGTACTTCACAGCTATTGCAGTAATTCGCAGTTTTTCGCAGTAGCTCGC
>NW_008619956.1:0-499 GCF_000691845.1 Merops nubicus | reverse complement strand
CGATATTCGCCGTAATTCGCGGTAGTTGACGGTACTTCACGGATATTCGCAGTAGTTCGCGGAGGTTCGCAGTGGTTCGCGGATGTTTGTGGTAGTTCGCGGTTAGCGGATATTCGCGGTACTTCACAGTTGTTCACGGTACTTCGCGGATGTTTGCGGTAGATCGCGGTAAGTCATGGACATTCGCTGTAGTTCGCAGATGTTCGCGGTAAGTCACAGTTATTCGCGGACGTTTGCGGATATTCGTGATTGTTCGCGGTAATTCATGGTTGTTCGCAGATATTCGCAGTTATTCGCGTAATTCGCAGTTGTTTGTGGTAAGTCATGGTTGTGGTAGTTCACGGATATTAGCGGTTGTTCGCAGTAATGCACAGATATTCGCAGTAGTTCTCAATTGTTCGTGGTTGTTTGCAGATATTCGCGGATGTTCAAGACAGTTCGTGGTTATTCGCGGTAGTTCGCAGATATTCGCGTAGTTCGTGGTAGTTCGCAGTTGTTC
>NW_008619955.1:1781-2951 GCF_000691845.1 Merops nubicus | reverse complement strand
CCCCGGTGCTCCCCATGGGTGCTGAGCCCCGAGTGATTCCTGTGGGTGCTGAGCCCCGAGCATTACCCGTGGGTGCCCAGGCCCTAGCAATGCCCATGGGCGCTGAGCCCGGAGCGAAACCAGGGAGTGCTGGTCCCCGGGCGATGCCAGAGGCAGGGATGTCTCCCCAGGGCCACCAGCCTGGCTCAGCCCCTGCCCAGAGCTGCAAGGCTGGCGTGAGGCTGGAAATTTGGCATCATCCTGGGTGTGGGCAGCGGGTGCTGGACCCCAGGGGCATCTGCAGTCCCGTGTCTCTGCTGAGACGGGCACCAGGGCAAGGCTGTCTCACCGGCAGTGTGTGCAAGGGGAAGGGAGCCCGGGCACCTCCTGTCCCCAGCACGGGTGGGACAATGAGTCCCAGGGCCACGGCAAAGTCGGGTATGGGAAGAGCTTTTGTGGGAATAAAGCATCGCTGCCCACCCAGCTGATGGTGGCAGGGGACACCAACCTCACACCCCACCCCACCAGGGGTGCTGCAGGTAGGGTCCCCTCTGATCAAGCAGTATTTTAGCCTCTATAGAAGCTCAGATGAACTAAACCCACCTTTTTTCTACCCTGCAAGGACTTGGTGTGCAGATCTTTGCCCCAGGAGCAGATTATTTTTATTATATGCATTTTTACAGGACGGCTATAAGGAAACTCCTGTGAAACATTCCTATAAAATGTTTCTACTAAAAAATACATAAAATTTAAAAAAAAAATCCCTATAATCATCAATAGGGTGTTTTAAGACAGTAAATCTCTGAGAGATTTTAGCAGCAGGTTTCCCAACTGCGAGAGCCTTGTGGAAAATAACCACCTCCCATTTCATTGATTCTTTTCCAAGAGCATATATAAGAAAGAAACAGAAATAATAATTAAATATACATATATATTCTTTTATGTCTGAGAAAGTTAGCCCAGTCTTCTGATATCTTCACCTTCTTCGTTTTTTTTCCCTACTGTGGGTTTTTTCCACTGTGCTGAGAGCACAATACTGAGACCAGCCAAGGGACAGGGCTGCCGTGTTACGGCACATGGGGGAAAAGGGACACTTCCATCATGGAAACTAAGAGGAGAACATTTCTGTGCATCTCTGCTAATCCCGATCCATGGAGGGAGAGATGCGGGTAACAGCATCGCCCCTCACAG
>NW_008619955.1:0-1635 GCF_000691845.1 Merops nubicus | reverse complement strand
AAAGTCACCTTAAAGGACAGAAAGAGACACCACAAAAAATCAGACAAAGACAAAAGGCTTTTGACTACAACAAGGAGATTTTTGCAGAACTCTGAGTTCGTTACCCATGTTGTGCCCACCCCTGCAAATCCTCGGGTGAGGAGTTGTAAAAGAGGCCAAAAATTACACATTGCAACAATCCACGATTGTTATTATTATTCCTTTATTTTGTTATTTTAATTTTTATTAGAGAACATATTTAATTTTGTAAAATAATTTACTATTTTATTTTACTATTCATAATTTATAGTATGCATTTTTATTTTATATATTCTATATAGAATATTTATAGATATTATTAGATATGTTCTATATAAAATGGAGAGAGAGAGAAAATATATATTCTACATTATAAAAAAAAAAAATGCTACAGCAGTTTTTTCAATAAATATGCATAACGAAAGCATTAAAATATCCAAAGGACAGAGAGCAGAGCAGGAATACAGGTAGTTCAGGCATTGCAGTAAATAGTTTTCATGTTTTTTAAAAACTTCTGTAAATGAATGTTTAAAAAAAAAATCAGTCTTTCCAGAACATTTCAGCTGCCTATCTAATATTTTTCTAATACTGCTGATCTAATATTTTTCTTGATTGTTTTAAGCTGCCCAGTGATTTTTCTCCTGATGGTCTGTGTCTCTTTAATACAAACAAGTAAATCAAACCGGGTGTCAGTTGAAAATATTAGATTGAAAACCAGTTTGTGACACGAAAGCAAAAGTTACAGCAGATTTTAAAGCTCTGAAATATATAAAGAACTAATTTTGCAGAGTCAAAACCACCGCTGAGCTGGGCACGCTAGCAGAGAAAAGATGAGTAACATCTCTATTAAATGATTAAACTTGAAATCCGTGTGAAAGGCAAGGAGATAGATATATCCCTGGGTGCTGTTAAAATTCCTTCCGACTGATCCTTGGCCAGAACGGCTCCTTGTTAAAAATCTTCTCTTGGCAGGAAAAATGGATTCACATCAGGACTTTTAGGCATCCAGATCAAACCTGCTAAAGGGGAATTTCTAAATGTCTTTTTTCTACCACTGTATAAAACCAGCTATATTCCAAAAGCTGCAAAAAAAAGGAAAAAAATCCCCATTTTTCCTGGCTTGTCCGGGCCGCCGCTCGCGCAGGGAGAGGCGCTTGAGCCGGGGCACGGGCGAGATTCTTCCCTGTCTTTTATAAGTTTCTGAGGCACAAACCCCATCCTGCAGCCAGAGCCCTCGCCAGCTCGCCGGGCTGCTCTGCTGTTCCATACAGCACAGCACTCACAGGAACCTCAGACACAGAAATATCGGGTCATATACGCTGGCAGCTGCTTACATGGTCCATTTTCTGTTTATTATTCGATAGTGTTCTGTCAGAACTTACATATTGCACTTGTATTACATGTAACCATTCTATAGATATTATTACTTTTTATTTGTTATGTGTTATATATTTTGTATATAGCTATACAGGTATTATTACACACATTTTGACATTTATATAGATTGTAGAAACCTACAGGAAAAAAACACTGGGGAACAAAAAATTACCTTCAGCCCGTATTCCCCCGGGCTTCACCACATTTCATTACTGAAATATAGAATTGAAATATAATATT
>NW_008619954.1:0-549 GCF_000691845.1 Merops nubicus | reverse complement strand
AAAGAAACAAATCCACTGGAAATAAACACTCCAGTTTTCATGGGATGTTTTCTTTCTATTAGATGACATTACTTCTCAAAAAAAAGTGCTTAAAAGGACACCAAGAAACTATGTTGTAACTGAAAAAAATATCACTGGCTAACAAAATACAGTTGGAAAGTCATGCTGTGCAGATTTTCCTAATTTCAGACACTGTATCAAACTTTGTTAGGAAAATGGTCCTTAAGTATTTAAGCCTCTTCCTCTTGGGCATTCCTTCATAAAAAGATTCCTTCTCTGCTATCACTAGGGAGGCCTCCTGTGAAAATATTCCTCATGGAAAAATTGTGTTCTGTGTTGAGGTATTAATAAGATTCATGCTACACAATCTGAGCCACTCTGCTGGAGAGACAGCACCAGGAGATGAGCTGAGAAGAGACTGAAGCTGTCCTCTGTCATAAGAGTTTGAGCAACTCCTAGAGAAAGGTCCTTGTGTCTGTATCTTGAGTAATGAGGAAGCCCAAGTCAATTACAACGAATTTAAGTTAAGTTCAGTTAGTCCTGGCAAGA
>NW_008619953.1:2223-17384 GCF_000691845.1 Merops nubicus | reverse complement strand
GCCCCCGAACCCCTCTTTGGGTTCTGCTCCTTCTGCCGCTGCTCAGACTAACCCCTTCACCCTGAATGCCACCAACCCGGGAGCTCTCCGAGGGGCTCTGGGCAGGCTGTGAGAGCCCTGCAGCTCGCTGGGAACACCGAGGTGCTCTCCTGTCCCAAACAGGCAAGACCAAAGTCCCCTGAAGGGATGAGACCAAAGTCCCCTGAAGGGACAAGTTGGCCGCTGCTGCTGCAGCTCAAACGCTGCCTGGAGGCTTTGGCACTTCTGCAGCTGCAAGAGCTGCCAGATCCAAGCCTGTCACTGGAGGCCCCTTGGAGTGAGAAAAGTGCAGAGCTAATGCATAGTTATAAAGCTGATACTGAGAAACATCCCAGGGGTAATTAATCTCACTAGAGCAATTAGTGAAGCTACACTGGTTCAGCCCAGAGGCCTGTCTAAGCTCAGTGTCCTGCCACGGGTGCAGATGGGAGGGCTGGGGCAGGGTGGGCACAGGGTATCACTATCCCTGGTGAAGATCACCATCCTCACAGGTCCTGGAGCCCAGGAATGAAAACTCTCCTTCAAAAAAAAAATCAGACCAACAACCCTAAACAAAAACAACCCAAAAAACCCCCAAAGGCCTTCCCCTATTCGATTTGGTCCAACAAAATTGTGCTTCAGAGAGCAGAGAAAGCATCAACAACCATGGCTGTCTGCAGCCATCTCTTGCAGATGCTTTGTCTCCTCACCTGTCTACAAATATGCCTTAAAACCTGTCTCATTTAACCTTTCTTTCTCCAAATTACACTCACTCTGTAGCCAGGCATTGGTACAGAGCAGGAGCAACAGCTCAGGGTGGTTCTGGAGAAGGGACAGTTTGGAAAAATCTCCTGAAAATTTCTGTAGCACTGGTGGTTTTTAAAACTGCTCAGCTCAACCAGTGAATGCTCTCAGGACAACACGGGACCTCTCGTTCCCCAAGGGACCTTCATCACGGTTCATCCTTCCCTGTGACCTGGAAGCTCAGAGCAAACGAGGATGGAGCATTTCAGCACCTCCGAGGGGACACTGGGAGAACAGGGCCCTGGGCTGGGTGGGGTGGGGGCTGCTCACGCCCTGTCCCCACAGCCTGGGGTGCACAGACTGCACTGGGGCATCTAACGGGGGCTTTGGCACCTCCTCCCCTGAGTTCATCCACCCTGATGCCTCTGAGCTGGTCTCTGTTCCTAATTTCACTGTGTGAACCTCAGCACCTCCCTCAGATGCAAAGAACCTGAGTAAGTGAGACCACTGTCCCACCCCACCTCACACACTGCTGGGAGGAGGCCTCTCCAGAGCTCCAGCTCCCACCTCCTCGCTCACGGCCACACGTCAGCAGCCACGGCCCCGTTACACGCCGGTGGCCACGGCTGTCACCAGGTGCCATCCTGGAGAGCCACCACCCACACGGACAGCTCAGAGCCACGCTGCCAGGGACAGCTGGAGGACACCAGCTCCAGGAGGGAGCTCCCCACCCGGGCTGGGTCCTGCCTTGGAGCCCCCAGGGTTCACCACGAGTGTTCAGGGCTAACGGCGATGCTGTTGTGTGTCCCAACAGAGTCCAGTCCTCCAGACCAGGGGCTTCAGGTGACGCTGGGTGTGGCTGTTACAGGAGCTGCACCACAGAGGCAGGACAGGAGCTGGGAGAACGGGAGGGTGGGTGGCAAACCAAGGCGTATGTGCCAGGAACGTTTATAGATTCAAGTATTTCCACTCCTGTAAAAATTTGCCTGGACTCAAAAAGGGCAGATTGTGTAAACTGGTATCACTTGGCCTCAAACCAGTACCCAGAGCACAGCCCCAGTCCTGGGACTGTCTGCACCTGAACATCAGCGTCTGGCGTGAGGATGAGGAAGAATTGCTGTAATCAAAATAGATCTCTGAAGTCTTTGGCCATCTCTGTGGGGCACTCGGGTGCCTTTGTTTTTAGGTCTGCAGGTAGGGTTTTGCTCTTTGCAGTCCTTCCTTCAGGAACTGGAGGTAAGTTGCAGTTGAAGGGTCTTCAAAATTGGTTGAGAAACTAAAGACGTTGCTCTCGACATCTTCAGGCTTCATAGAAGTAATATCCAGGAAGTGGTTGGCATTGATGTGGTGAACCTGGGACAGAAAACACACAAGGAGAGGAGACTTTCAACCCCAACCACTGCCTTGGCCTTGAGCAGGACACAGGTGACAAGATTGTAACAAACAAACCTCTAACAGTTTGCAAATGCTGATTCAGCATAAATCTCTGAATAAAAAGACATTTGTTTCAGATTTCTTGGTGGAGCTGCTGTGTGTCTGTAGCACAACACCGAGGGGGACCATGGCCCCACAAAGGCCTGAGGAGCCAGGGCATGGCTGGGGGAGTGGACAATTGCTTTGGGGGCTGGCCCTGCAAAGGGCACGTTCTGAGGGGAAGAGCCAAGCCCAGCTAAAGGGGTAAGGGACATACCACCGTGCCGTTGGGGAGGCAGATGATCATCTCCACAGGGAAGTTGTATTTCTCCAGGTGCAGGGCAGCCAGCTTGCTGTAGAACTCGTTCTCTCTGTTGCTCTGTAAGGAGATCCCAAAATAACACGCTTGCACACACCAAAACCAGCAGAACAGCACAGGGGGGAGTACCTCAAACACAGGAGGAAGGGGGAGACCAAAGAGCTGCTCTGGTGGAAGCATGGTAGTAAGTGGTTCCATTCTCTCCATCTGTTTTACTGTTCCCCTTCAGTCAGGCCCCCCCTCCCTTTTCAGCTGCAGTTTTTCTCCTTGAACAATAAAATCACCCCAACACTGGCAGTTCCCAGGCACACCAACAGCCTGACCCCAGCTTTTCCCAGAGTCTCCAGCCCCATGACTGACCCCAGCTGACAGCACAGGCTCAGAGACAGGCTCCTAAGTGGGGAAAGGTGCACTCAGGAGACTCAGGGTTCAGACAGTCAGACAGTATTTGGCTGCTGACTGGGTTCCCCAGAAGTCAGTTTGTTGATGGCGCAAACGGCCTTGGACAGGGCTGTCTCACAGCAAAGCATCTGGTTTAGCTTTTAATCCTGGCACCACGACAGAGCCCATGGGGTCATCGTGCCATTTTCTTACCCTGCCTCCATCTGGTGTTTGCTCGACCCCTGCAATCACTAGGCCATGAAGGACTTGGAACCAAAATCCCCCTCTGGCCCAGGTGCAAGCTCCCTGCTCCTGCTGCCACCCCTGTGCCAAGCTCTGTCCACGTTCCCCACCCCCAGATGTGGGTGCCAGGCTCACCTGCAGCTCTTCCAGCTCCTTCACCAGTGACCAGCTGCTAACGAAGCTCTGGTTCCGCAGGGCGAGGACGGGCGAACTTTCCAGGACGGTCTCCCGGAGAGTCCGCCCCGAACCTGGCAGGGGCAGAGGCAGACAGTGCTTTGCTGTGCTCCTGGAGCTGCCCGTGCCCGTGTCTGATGCCACCACAATGTCACCGCTCCGGCTGCTGTGGCAGCTGCCCCAGCTTGGCCCATTTTAATCCTTTGCTGGCAGTTTTTCACAGCTTGTTGTTTCCCGTGCGTGCTGCTGGCAGAGAGGACTCAGCAGAGCAGAGCACAACCAGCTGCAAGGCCACGGGATGCCCCTTGCCATGGAAGCTGACTGGTTGGGTGTTTGGGAGAGGGTCAGGGCTGCAGATATCCACCCTGAGTGCCTCTCTGTGTCAAGCAGAGCTCATACACACTGCAGTTTTTAGGGCAGACAAGACTGAAGAGAACTACCCCCCTCCCACCCTCCACTGCCTCCCTGAATTAGTCCAGGGATTGTCTCCAGTAGGTCTGATCCTGCCACTGGGGATCTAAGCTCTGATCAATAATTGCCCATTTCCAGCCCTTTCCCATTCAGCACCTTCAATGCCAAAACAAGCAACACAACATTTACTGCTGGCTCCTGACCATCTGCCTGGCCCCCAGCTCTTCTCAGAGCCTGAACAAGAGCCATGCTGGGAATGTCCTCACCTCAGCAGGACTGGTCGTCCAGGGCACCCCACAGCAGGATCGAGTGCACCAGCTTCTTTTCTGCTTTTGCTCTCTCAAAAGCTTGTGTGAAGGGCAGATAGGAGACCTGGAGGCAGAGAGACAGCTTGAGACACAGACACAGAACAGCCCATCTCAAAACAAGCAGGGTCTGAAGGAACCAGACCCACCACATCCCACAGGAGACAAACAGGGAGTTTAATCTGCAGCATATCCTGTGGATTAAAGCAAACAAGTGAGTGGGACCCCCAGGGACAACTCCATCTCCTGGGGAGGTTGCAGTGAGCCCCTCACAGCACGTGGGCTCCTCCCAGCCCCTACAGAGCCCCATCTTCACACACTGCAAAAGGCACCTGCACCCCTGTGGGCAGGCTGCCTGTGAACGCACCTCAGCAGCCTGGTAAATCTGGCCTGGAGATATTATAAAACCTCACTGAAACAGCTTAAAAACTGTCTGTGAGGGACCATGTGCAGAGATCGTCCCAATCACTCAAATGAGGGGAACTTTATGAACATCTTGGCAGCTCGGAGGGGCATTTGTAAGCTCAGGCACAAGGAGAGAGCCACTGAAACGTGTCCCTTCAGCCAGGGAAGCAGTGACAGGCAGTAGCCATCTGCTCCATGGGCTACTGGCAGGTTCTGTAGTTTGGGTCACCCAGTGCTATAAATTCCTGTCTCGCCGTGGGCCGCGGAGGCGCAGGCGGATTGTGTGTTCTCTGCTGATAAGGAAAGCCTGGTCCAAAGGCAGCTGAACGTTGCAAAAGGAACGCCAGAGGAACAGCATTTGTAAGCAGCACAGTCACCTGCTCCACTCAGAACTCGTGTCGGCAGCTGCTGATAAGAGGGAGGAAGGCTGAGCCTGCATTTACAACAGGAGCCTGGGACACGCTGTCGAGGCTTTGGCCCTGCCTGTGCTGCTGTGCAGCCCCCACGGGCCTCTCAGAGCTGCTGTGCCCCCTCGGCTGGAAACTGGAAACCCAGCCAGCCACACACACTGCCTGGGAGCCCCTCACAATGCTCTGAATGCTGATCAGGCTGTGGCCTCTGGCTTCTGCTGCTTCTCAAGGTGACTGGATGTCTCACCGAAGATGACCTGCCCCAAATAAACGTGCCAAGAAAGAGCCCGGCCCCTTCCTCACCTTCTTAAATGGATACATGGCCACTTCCAGCTTCTGGGCTGCCTCTTCCCAGGGGATTTCCTGCTGCCAGGTTATCTCTTCAAACACAAACTGGATGGGCTCCCCTGAGGGATCTCTGCTGTCAATCACATTTCCGTTCTCATCATGGATCACAGAGGGGGTCGAAGGCCCTGTCGATTCCAGCTCCATCTGCAGGAGAACAGGCTGAGTTGGACACTGCAGACATCCCACTCCTGGTTTTTTTTGTGCTCCAGGACAGGATAAAGATGCAAAATAAGACAGTGCAGCTTCTAACGAGGATACAGCTTGATCTGTTGTCTCCTGGAGCTGCACTTTAACAGTTGCAGGTGTGTTTTCTTGGGAAATAGCAGCAAAGCAACTTCATTTCCTTCAGTTATTGTCTGATTGGCCTCACTAGACTGGAAATGCATGAGACCAGTTCACTCCATGTTCCCACCTTCCCAGTGGAGATTTCTGACTGTGGGACATCAGATCCTCAAAACCCCTGGGACCTGCAGGGCTCGTTGGGAGCTCTTGCTCATGGCACCAGCACAGCCCCTCTGCTGCTGGTTAGCCACGAGAGGGTGCAGGAGCTGTTTGGGAGCCTCCCTGTCCTTCAGTGCTCTGGTACATCTGAAATTATTTTGTAAGTCTCTTTTCCTGACTTTTGCCAATTAAAAAGAAACATGGATCTAGTTTAGGAGAAAATGGGACTGTTAAATTCAGACATTTGAAATCCTGATTTGTGCTTCCTGTCCCAAGAGCTGGGATTACCACAAAACAGAATAACCTCACGCAGCTTCTAAATTCAGACACACTGTTGTTCATACACCCCTCTGGGCTCAGGGCCTGGGTTCAGCTCCTAATCTGCCCCCACTGCCTGTCAGACAACTTTTTAAAAATGGAAACAGCCATGTGACTCCAGAAGCTTAGGATTCAACCCACACAGAGGGGAAAAATATCAGAGGAACTGGCAATAGGGAGGCACACAGCTGCAGAGGACACACACAGATCAACAGAGATTATATTGTAATATTGAAATGTCCAAGACAAAGCTCTAAAGAACAGGGACAACTGGTGCTACACAGCTCAGGGCCACTGCAGCCTCACTCCCTGCCAGGGGGCTGCAGGCACAGGGGGATGGGTGTGACCACAGACCTGGGGCAGGTAGCCAATGTCCACTTCCATGCTGCTGCTTTCACTCGCCCCGTACAGCCACTCCATGTCCACGTTCAGAGACCTGTGAGGTGAAGGGGGAACGTTCAGAGTCACCCAAGGCTACAGCTGTGTACAGTCACAGAATTGTTTGGGTTGGAAGAGACCTTTCAGATCCTGGAGTCCAACCATCCCCCAGCACTGCCAGGTCCCCACTGCCCCGTGTCCCTCACACCACATCTCCACGGCTTGGGAACCCCTCCAGGGGTGGGGACTCCACCACTGCCCTGGGCAGCCTGGCACAGCCCTGGACAACCCTCCAGGGCAAGAAATTGTTCCTCAGGGACAACCTCAACCGCCCCTGGGGCAACTTGAGGCCGTTTCCTCTTGTCCTGTCCCTTGTCCCTTGGGAGCAGAGCCCGACCTCCCCCTGGCTCCAGGCTCCTGTCAGGAGCTGTGCCGAGCCAGGTCTCCCCTGAGCCTCCTTTGCTCCAGGCTCAGCACCCCCAGCTCCCTCAGCTGCTCCTCCCCACACTTGGGCTCCAGACCCTTCCCCAGCTTTGTTGCCCTTCTCTGGCCACGCTCCAGCCCCTCAAGGTGTGAGGGGCCCAAACCTGAATCCAGAATTCGAGGTGTGGCCTCCACAGTGCCAAGCCCAGTGGGACCATCCCTGCTCTAGTCTTGCTGGCCACACAACTGTGTATGAGAAACCCCAAAGAAATCAGAACAACCAATGCTCCTCTTGCAGGGTCAGCACTGAAGCCCAGAGCCTCTGGCTCCTTGGAGACCACCAGGTTCCCTGCACAAGGCCAGCAACACCAGATCCCTCCTGGATCAGGGCCCAGGCTGTCACCCAACACTCTGGGCAAATGTGCTCACACCTTTGAGTACTGTCAAAGTACAGGAGAGACAGAAGTCTGTGCTCCCCCTTCCTTCCCAGCACTTAACTTGCACATTCTGATCCTACAGAACTTTTTAAAGTGTTTTTTTGGAAGCAGAAGGCTTTTGTAAGGGGTTGCTGGCAGAGCCCTAAGTGTCTGCTTGCTGTAACGAATGTGCTGACAGAGCCACAGGGATTAAGTCACCAGGGTAATGTTATAATAGAATTTTCTCTCCAGCTGTCATGGGCGAAGAGGTTTGAAGCTTCTTTCCCCTGAAACACTTCCAGCTGCTTGCCAGGGAGCAGCAAAGAGCCAGTGCAAAGCTATGCACACAAAACCTTAACACTGAGCAAGAAGTATGTTGAAGCAAGAGCACCAGGCTTTGCTGAACTTTGGTGCTTTGAGCCAGGCCCCAGGATTGCTGGGGGCTGCTCTCCACTCCCTGCCCATCTCTCCCCACCCTCCAAGGACCATGTGACAGCTACTAGTGAGTGAATCAGACCCTGAAATGGGTCCAGGATCCTCAGCGACTAGCTGAGACACATTTACTGGTTTTAGAGAGAACTGCAGAGCTCAGTTCACTCAGATTTTCCAGGGACCTGGCTGAAAAGCATGAGCTCATCCATCAAACAGCCAAGGAGCCTGCTGCAACTTCCAACAGGTACCTGACACCTGCCAGAGTCCCTGCCATAGCCAGGGACTGGTGGGACAGGTCAAGGGGAGCAGTGCTTGCAGCAAGGCTGCTAATCAAGAGGCTGCTGCCTGTCTCTAGGACACCACCAGGACAACCTGAATTCCCCATCCCTGTGTGTCTCCCCCTGTCCCTGCCATTTCTTCCCTCCCCTGAAGCTGCTTGGCACAGGACAGCCCAGGCTCACACGCTCAGCTGACACACGTGCCAGTGGCAGCCAGGTTGTGCAAGGCCACCCATCCCCAACCCCGTGTCCCCAGCAACCTCTGCCCTGCTTTGCCCCGGTCCCTCCTCTGCCCTTTGTCCTTCCCTATCCCATGCCTCAGATGCCCCCCAGACCTGTTGATAAACAGCTCTTCCTGAAAAATTCCATCAGAATCAGTTTAGGGAGCAACTGTATCTGGAGACTTGAGGGCACGGTGACCGGTGACAGAGAAGGACGTGTGGGGAAACCAGGTAAGCAAACAGCAGGACCAGCCCAGCCAAAGCTCAGGCTGCAGATCTGCCCTCCCTCCATGGGCCAGGGTGTCCACACACCAGAGACAGCACAGGGCTGTCACCACCCTCCTGTCTTCAGAGAGCCCACCAGCCCCTCTGTACACCCCACACTCAGTCCTGCACAGGATGGGATCCCAGAGCCCCTGGGTTCCACTGGTCTCCACTGGCAACAATCCCCATGGCTGTTCAGCACCCAGGAAGAGAGGAACAGCTGTACCTGTTGTTAGGGACAAAGAGCTTAAACTCTCGGACGTGGGAGGAGTCCTTGGAGAGGATGATGTGACCTGTGAACTGGCCTGGGGAAAACCAGAAGGGGAAGTCTGGTGGCTCATTCAGCTGGAACTCAGCATGGATCCTGAAATGAGAAAGGAGCCACCAGCTGCAGTGCCGTGAGGAGGGAATGGATCATGCACTGCAGATGACAGCAGGGAGAAGTTACCTCCAGGCACCAGAAATTAAGAAGCTAAACTGGGGCAGAGGTTCAGTTCAAAAAGCTTTTCATGTCACACAGTGAAGGAAGTAAAAGGCTGGAGCAGATCCCCCGGGTCAGGATCATCTCCAGTATCACTGCCTTCTGGGCCTGGGCACTCAGTGTCCATGCAGGAAGGATGAATTCCATAATCACTCCTCAAAACACAGGAACAGACTCAGACCCCTTCAGCCTCCCTCCCTGCTTGGTCAGGCATGGAAAACCTGCATGTAACAGCCCCAGTAAACAACAGAACAATTCCCCAGACTCCTCCCTTGGAAAGGTGCTCCACCCCCCAGTTAACCACAGTCTAACAAATTTCTTCCTAATTAGACTCTCCCCTTTCAGGCGAGGATAACTCCAAACCAAGGGTGATGGAGAATGGCTGCTGTCCTGCATCTGGGCAGCAGTCCCTGCCTCACCAGGGCCTCAGTGACACTGGGAGCACGGGTGCCCCCTTTGGGTGCCAGCACAGCATCACACATGGGCAAGAGCTGGCTCTGACCCACCCTCTCCTCACACTGCTTCACCTCCCTCCCAGGCAGGACACATCTGGTCTTGCTTGGGAACAGGACCACACACACAGTGACAGGCATGCACTTTACCACGGGCTCACAGCAGCCTTCTTCAGTCCCCTGAGATAAGGAACAAATTCAGAAGTGCCCCCAAACACTCCTCCAACACCCTGGACCCACGGCCCTACCTGAAGGCGATGGTGTAGTAGAAGGTGCTGATGGCCTGGATGCAGGCCACAGCTCCCTGCGGAGCAAAGCGGCTCTTGACGAAGGGGCGTGGGTGGAACATGCTCAAGAGCCTGTGGATTATCATCTAGGGGAAGAAGTGTCAGAGAGCAAAAAATGAGAACAGTTCCTCCACCACAGGTCAGCTGCAGCTCCAAAGTATCCCCCCACCAGCTCAGGAAGGCAGGAGAACTGCTATGACTTAAAAGCTAGCTTGGAGCAACCCAGTGACAAAACAAGGAGATAAAGCAAGAGAGTGTTTTAAAAATAACTGGGTCCTCCACAATTTTTATGCTATTCCCATTGTTTGGAAGTTTCCATCATCCCAGTCAGGTGAATGTCTGAGCACGGAACACTGATCTAGGAGGCTGCCACCATCAATACCAGTTAAGACTTGGAGAAGTTAGTATGTGATCAATAAGCTCCTCAAGGCACCATCACCTTTCTCCTTTCTTTCTCAGCAACCCTCTCCACTCCCTGTCTGGAAAAGATGGAGCTAAAAACCCCAACACTTAAAGGGAGATGAAGTTACTCAAATCAGCCTCATCTGGCCATGACAGACACCCAGAGCTTCTGCTTGCTCTCAGTTTGATCTCCTGTTTAGGGGGAGGTGCTCTTGTCTGTATGTTGCAGCCTTTTTGCTTCCTTAGAAAGCCCCGGGAGACACAACACAGCAGCCTTGTCCACTCTGTGATTATTCTGGGCTGTAAGGCAGAACGTTCACACAAACCACCTCTCAGCTATATAGAAATTAAGTTTCATAACTCACTTCTTTGCCCTTGGGAGGCGGAGGGTAAAACCTGTTGTTGGAAAGGTACCCAGTGAAGATGTTCAGTTCACTAGGAATTATCCACCACGGATCCCCCAGGTCCAGTTTATTCTTTGGAGGAAGAAAGGCTTTAAACTGCCTGGCAAACATGACACTCATTGGGACTGCTGGGGCAGTCCAGTTCCTCAGCCCAGAGAGTGCAACGTGAGAGATCTGTGAAGAAAAGACACTGTCAGAGACTCCTCAAACACACAGGAGAGCTGGTGATAAGCAGGATTTTAGGGGGAAACAAAATAGAGCACATTTTAAGTTCTTCCTACTGCCCTGAACACCACCAAATAATCCTGTCATCTTTCAGTTATGTGAGTAACAGGGAATGGGAGAGAGGGGAACATGCCACTGAACAGCACTGTTTGGACTCAGCTCTGCTCTGAGCTTCCCAGGAAGGGCAACAGGGGCACAGAGCTGCTGAGTGCACTGAAAACAAGGAAGTGCTGCTGAAAGGGGTGAGCTGGCTCCTCAGAGCAGAGCCCAGAGGCTCGAGCAAGACCACCTCCCCTCCTGAGACACCAGCACTTCCCTTCCAGCTGACGTTCCCAGCCCACAGGGTGTGTTTATCCCAGACTTTCTGGCCACCCACAGCCCGTGTGATACCTACCCCCAAGAAACCATCTTTGCTCTTGGTCATTGTTTCCATGACCAAGGGCTGGAATTTGGCCACAAGGGACAACGTCTCCCCGCCCGCATCAGGCGTCTCCTCCTCTTCCAGTTCTGAGATGGGAGCAACCCCTAGACAAAGGGACAGGAATTTAAGCAGCTGTTTCCTCTCCCTCCCCTTTTAAGCATTTCTGAAGTGATTACACATTTACCCTGGCAAATCCAGGAGCACTGGGAGTTTCCCAGCTGTCCAGAACCCAGACCCACCTCAGAAACCAGCTTCGGCCGCATGAATTAAAGGGGAGCCCTTCCTTTTAGGGGACAACTCTCTAAACTCCATGGCTCAGTTGAGCAGCCTCGTTTCACCAAGGAGGGATCAGAATCATAGAATCACAGAATCGTTTTGGTTGGAAGAGACTTTTAAGATCATTGAGTCCAACTGTCACCCCATCCCTGCCAGGTCCCCACTGCCCCGTGTCCCTCACACCACATCTCCACGGCTTGGAAACCCCTCCAGGGGTGGGGACTCCACCACTGCCCTGGGCAGCCTGGCACAGCCCTGGGCAACCCTCCAGGGCAAGAAATTGTTCCTCAGGGACAACCCAAACCTCCCCTGGGGCAACTTGAGGCTGTTTCCTCTTGTCGTGTTGCTTGTTCCTTGGGAGCAGAGCCCGACCCCCCCCTGGCTCCAGGCTCCTGTCAGGAGCTGTGCAGAGCCAGAAGGTCTCCCCTGAGCCTCCTTTGCTCCAGGCTCAGCACCCCCAGCTCCCTCAGCTGCTCCTCCCCACACTTGGGCTCTAGACCCTTCCCCAGCAGCTTCATTGCCCTTCTCTGGCCACGCTCCGGCCCCTCAAGGTCCTTCTGGGAGTGAGGGGCCCAAAACTGACCCCAGGATTCAACGTGTGTTCTCACCAGTGCCGAGCCCAGGGGGACAATCCCTGCTCTAGTCCTGCTGGCCACACTAGTGCAGATCCAAGCCAGGATGCTGGTGGCCTTCTTGGACACCTGGGCACACGCTGGCTCATCTTCAGCTGCCTGTTGACCAATCCCTCCCCCCAGGTCCTTTCCCCTGTGGCCACTTTAGCCAATTCATCACAGCCCAAACAAACAACTGGCTGTATTTCAACTCTCAGCTCTCCTGTACATCACCATCGCCACACTTCCTCCTGCTTGGCACCACCATGAGATGTTGGCCACACTCTGACACCCTCTCCAAAGATGATCTCTCCCAGTTGCTATCTGAGAGAGGCTGCTGCAGCCAGAGCAGTGTCAGAATGAAGTGCTGTGACTCACTAATAGTTTTGGCCCAGCCTGGGCTGAGCTGTATTTGTTGCACTCACCCATCCCAAATCCCCTTTAAGCTCTAGACAAAGTTACTTATGTACTTTGCTAGTCCAGCAACGGGATCTCCTGCCTTATAAAAACTCTCTGTGAAAGCCATGTCTAGTGCTTAAGCCTTTTCAAAACCACGTAAAGCCCAGCAGACTCTCTTCATGTAAATAAGACCCAAACCAGCACCCAGACAAAAAAATTAAGCTGTGAATTAAAACTGTTGAGTGTGTTCTCTTCAGCTTTTGCTCAGTCTGCGAGGCAGACAGATACCCACCCGTGAGCTTCTCAGCTATTGGCTTGAACTCCTCTGGGCTGAGGTACAGGTCGTTGTTCGTGTCCAGAGAGGCAAAAAGAAACCGCCCCTCACTTCCCAAAGACTTCAAGGCCAGCTCCTAGTTTGGGAAGAAGAGGGAAATGAAATTTCATCCCAGCCTGTTGCAGAAAATCACCCCGGCCGCTCTCAGCGTCAGAGTTAATTTGCATTCTTCCCAGCACACAAACACAGCCATCAAATGGAAAGATTAACACCCCTTGGCAGGGTTTTGTGCTATTTACAACAGGGATGGGTGTCCAGGAACTGTTGGCGTGAGCACATTAAAGCTGCATCTGGCTGAGTAATTCAAAGGGAATCATTTGCTCATAGTCGGCCTCAAAGTCCTTTGTCAAACGAATTTTCAACTTTTTTTCCAGCTAGTTAGTCCTAAACCTGCATATATTCAGAGCACCTGGAAACTCTGATTCCTGCAATTAGCTGATGTGCAGTCAACCAGTCAGAGTATGGGACTATCCACAGGGCAAAAACAGAAAGGAAATGAACTGAGCCCTCCAAACCCGGCAGAAAGCAACCTCACCTCCCGCCGTGCTGGGATCCACACAGCCCTCCTGCTCTGCTCACCCTCCTCCCCAGGTCTCCAGCCCCAGGACTGGATGGAGCACTTCACCCCTGCCTCTGCAGGGAGCACTGTCTGCACCTCCAGCCAGACATCAGGGAGCCAAAAATCCCACAGTCTTCTCCAGAAACCTCTGCCAGGTCCCAGCCACCCTGTGCCTCATTTTCCTCTGCCCACACAGGGATCACTGAAAGTGCCACCAAAACACAACATCTCCCTTGGAGACATCCCAGAAAGGCTCCAGGTGCTTCTAGTCCTTTCCTCTCTGCAGCAACCATCCCTAAAGGGAAAGGGGCAACTTGGGAGGCAGAAGCAAAAAGCTCCACGTTGGTGTGAGAGCAAGAGACACAAAGCAAGTCAGAGAAGCCACAGGGCCCCCAGCCAGCCTGGAGCACAGTCCCTGTGACCCATCACATGGGCAGCCTCCCCTGCCACCCCTGTGAAAGCCTAAGGCTGCATGGAGAAATCCTCTGTACCCTGCTGCTTGCCCACCCTCCTCCTCCATTGCCTGCAGCACCGTTCCCATCCCCTGAGCTCCTGCACTAGTTTATTTTCCATCTGTTGCCTGCCAGCCTGAAGCAGCACTAATGCAGCCTGGAAGGCTTCGCTCCTGCCAACTGCAGCAACAAAAGCACTTCAGAGCCTTCCAGGGCAGCTTCAGGGCTGAGCCAGGCAGAAATAAAAGAGCCTGGAATAAAGGCCAGAGATCTGGATGGAGACACGGCTGAGGAAAGGCAAGGAGGGGAGCTTGCAGGAGCTGAAGAAAGGAATGAAGGCAAAAGATGGTTATTTATCCACACATGGGAACAACCCACTCCAGGCTGCCCACATTAATGGGGCCAAAACTGTGCCTTTGTTCCCCAAACTAATGAAGATGCACATGCAGTCCTTAAAGGGGCCTGTCAGAGGGATGGGGACAGATTTTTAAGCAGGGCCTGTTGCAATGACAGGACAAGGGGTGATGGTTTTAAACTGGAAGAGGAGAGACTTAGACTAGAGAGAAGGAAGAATTTTGTTACACTGAGGGTGGTGAGCCCCTGGCCCAGGCTGCCCAGAGAGGTGGTCACTGCCCCATCCCTGGAACCATTCCAGGGGAGGTTGGCCGGGGCTCTGAGCACCCTGCTCTAGCTGGGGATGTCCCTGCTCCCTGCAGGGGGTTGGACCAGATGAGCTTTAAAGGTCCCTTCCCACCCAAACCATTCCCTGATTCTATGATCCTGGGCCCTATGAAGAAATATCAACATTTTTATGAGCACCTGCCCTGTTCCCTGACTGCCACGTGCCAGGGTCGTGTCACGAAGCCTCAGGCCAGGCTTTGGAACTCCTCCAGCCTGGAGGTCCTGCTGCTGCACGGCAGGGACTGCACCAGCCTCCTAAGCCCCCAGTGCAGGGAGCACACAGCAGCCTCCTCCTCTGCAGAGGGGCCTGTCCTGGCCATGTGCTGAGCTCAGAGGACACGGTCCATTTCCTAGCCCCAGCCCCAGCACGTCAGCCATTCCCTCCTGATGAATCTTTTAGAGTCTCTCTTATTTTTGTACTGTACAGACATGGGCCTCAAGGGATGGGAGCAAATGAGCAACAGAGTTTTGGGTTGGTTAGAGCTCCTGCTGCTCTAGGCTTAGGAACAGTTGTGATCATCTACTTAACAGGGCTGAAGGCAGAAAGAGACCCAGTTACACTCCACACGTGCAGAAGAACATCTCTGACTGCACCAGCAGAACGTGGAGCAGGGATGGACACGAGTGCCTGGTGCTGGGCATTAGCACCCAAAAATCAATGAGACAAGACCTGTGAGCACACCCCCATCCCTTCCACCCACCCTGCACACAGGTCAGAGACGTGGTCGCTTTGTGGTCAGGAGGCTTAACGTGTATGCACACACCTCCCACCTCCCACAGCCTCCCTGGTGGCAGGATTGGTGCTGGGCTCCAGCCTGCACCGGGGGCTGCTGCC
>NW_008619953.1:0-1751 GCF_000691845.1 Merops nubicus | reverse complement strand
TCCCTGCCCTGCTGCCCACGCTGCCTTTGTGGTCCTGCTGCACTTGCTTAAAAGGGATGATAAAAATCACGTTTAAAAGGGGAGAGAGATTTCAGCGCTCGGCCTTTCGCCTTCCAGTAACATTCACATTAAAGAAAGTTCTCCAGAGCTTGTGGGGTTTTTCTTTCTAATCTGGGATTATAAGAAATAAAAAGTTTCCCTGTTTCTGAGGAGTAAGATGGAGCTTCTTCCAACTTTTTGTAGGAGAGTTGTGGTTTCCACAAAGAGTTTTCATCTCCCAGCTGCCTGTGGGTTGTTCAGCTAAATAAACATTTCCACAGGAGACAAGACACATCTTTTAAGCAAGATGAAGGAGAAATCGAAACCTCGGGCTGTTGACACTTTGTTCTCCCCTCCAGCAGTGCCCAGTCACTGCCTGTCCTCCAGGAAAACTCAAACCTCCACAGGACCTGGCGTCCATCCCCCAGGGGCTCTCAGCCACCCTGCGAGGGACTCTCCTGACCCTGCTGACAGAATTCCTCTCATTAACTGCTCTGAGCCATTTTCTCCTTTTTTTCAAAGCAAGAAAGAAAAAGAAAAGAGGCAGCCTCTAGAACCACACAGCTTTTTACCACAGCAAGAGGAAAACAAACACATCTGCTCTGTTCCACCAGCCTTCTTAGATGTTACACCAAGAGTGGGGCCGGGGTCTGGTGCTCGTGCTCTCTGCCATCTCCTGGCAGAAGCCATTGGCCTCAAAGGTGTGCTCAAGCCTGGTGGCCACCACAGCTCCACAAAACCACAGTCTGGTAGTAGCCAGCCAAGCCCATAGCCACTGGCATGTGGGGAGTACCACAACCCAGTGGTCACCTCAGCTTTGTGGTGGCCACCTCAAGCTCCACAGCTGTTAATACCCGTTTGTCCCCACAGCCTAGCAGTGGCTGCCAACAATATCCTGTGACCACCAGAACCCAGTGGCAGCCACCGCAGCTCTGTGGTCACCTCAGCCTGGTGATGGCCACCTCAAGCCCAGTGGCCACTGATGCCTGATGGTCACCTCAGCCTGGCACCAGCTATCTCAGCCCCCATGGTCACCTCAAGCCCAGTGACCACTGATGCCTCATGGTCACCTCAGCCTGGCCACAGCCATCTCGACATCAGTGGCCACCTAAGTATGCAAGGTGCTCCACTCAGCCCAGCAGTGGCTACCTCAATGCCCAATGGCTACCTCAACTCCTGTGGCCACTGATGCTAGAGTCATCTCAACCCTGACAGCCACCTCACCCGTGTGGCCACCACTGCCTGGTGGTCACCTCAGCCTGGCCACAGCCACCTCAGCCCCAGTAGCCACCTCAACCCTAGTGGCCAATTCAACCCTGACGGCCACAAATACGTGGCAGTCCCCTCAGCCCAGCAGTAACCACCTCAACCCCAGCAGCCACCTCAACCCTGATGGCCATTAATGCCTGGTGCTCTCTTAAGCCCAGTAGTGGCCACCTCAGCCCTGGTGACCACCTCAACCCCAGTGACCACCACTGTGTGGCAGTGACCTGAACCCCAGCGACCACTTCAAGCCCAGTAGCCACCTGAGAGCCCTTATCCCAGTAGTGGCCACCTCAACCCCTGTGCCCATAGCCGCCTGGAGGTTATCTCAACCCCAGTGGCGACCTCAAAACCCTGACGGCCACTAATACCTGGTGCTCCCTTAAGCCGAGTAGTGGCCACCAGAGCCTTGGGGACCACCTCAATACCCACTTGCCACATCCAACACA
>NW_008619952.1:10528-11039 GCF_000691845.1 Merops nubicus | reverse complement strand
CGGTGACCCGCAGCAATTACCGCTCCCAAAACAGCCTCCTGCGGTTGGGGGAAAGGAGAAAGGGAAAATATTATGGCCAAATTTTGAAGTGGCTCCGAGCAGGCTCCAGCTCTGAGGACACAGCCTGGCTGGCAAATCCCTGGGCAAAGGAGGTTTTGGGGGTGCATGAATGGGTCCCCTGCATTACTAAGCAGCTCCCTCCTCTGAACACAAGGGCTGATGTGAAGGTTCCCCATCACTATAACACCTTCCACACTGCCTGCAAGAGGCACGAAATGAGCCACTGCCCTTTTCCCTGTGTCCAGCTGGAGCCCAGCACACAGAGGGGGTGACACGGTCACCCCGGGTCACACAGGACCTGCCTGTGCCCGGGCTGCGGGTTGGCTGCAGCACTCACACCAACCCCTCACTGCTGCTCTCGGTTTGAAACACAGAACTCGGGCAGAACTGCCCCTGAATTTGTTTAGTTGGTGTGAGAGTGGCCGGGTGAGCAGGCAGCTGCCGCAAGTGC
>NW_008619952.1:1385-10497 GCF_000691845.1 Merops nubicus | reverse complement strand
GGTGGGAGAGGGGCGGGGTGAGGAGGCAGCTGCAGCAAGTGCAGTGCTGGGCTGTCAGTCCTGGCTTCTGGGCTCGCAGGAGCCTGAATTGGATGTCTCTCATGAATTCCTAAGGACAGGATAAGCCAAGGATATCCAAATCCTTTTCAAGGATTTTAATTTGAAGGGTGGATTAAAACACTGGCTCAGAGTTACAAAAGATGAATGTCATAAGCAGTCACTAATAAGAGCTTCAAACTAACAGAGCAATAATGCAGCTTGAAAAATTCTAGTTTTGTTCTGTGCTAAGTAGCAAGATTAAATTTTGGAAGGTCTTTTTCTTCCCCATTCAGGATCCTGATTCTCTTTCATGCATCCTTCGCTTCTGCCTGAGACGAGCAGGAGATTTATTCCCAGGTAAATTGTTTCCCAAACCCCTGTATTTTATCCTGGGCACTCCCCAGACTGTCAATCACATGAGGAATCACCTGCAAGAAAGCAAACGACCTTTCTGAGGGCAAAGCTCTACCTGCTAACCCCACTCTGGACCTTTGCTTTTCCCGTGCCATCCTGGGGCTGGCTGGGGAAGCTGCAGAACTCAGCTTCTAGTGCAAATATCACACAGACTCACAGCATGGTGGGGTTGGAAGGGACCTCTGGGGATCATCTCATCCAACCCCCTGCTCCAGCAGCTCCCCCACAGCAGGGTGCCCAGGGTCACAGCCAGGCAGGTTTGGGATCTCTCCAGAGCAGGAGACTCCACAGCCTCTCTGGGCAGCTGCTCCAGGCTCTGCACCCTCACCCCAAAGAAGTTTCTCCTCCTGCTCAGGTGGCACCTCCTGGGTTCCAGCTGGTGCCCGTTGCCCCTTGTCCTGTCCCTGGGCACCACTTGCCAGAGTCTGGCCCCAGCCTCTTGCCCCCCGGGGCCCTTTAGCTCTTGCTCAGCACTGCTCAGATCCCCTCTGAGGCTTCTCCTCTCCCGCTGCACAGCCCCAGGGCTCTCAGACTGGCCTGGCACAGAGATGCTCCAGTCCCCTCAGGATCTTCAAAGCCTCCACTGGACTCTCTCCAGTAGTTTCTTGTCTCTCTTGAACTGGGGAGCCCAGTAAATTAAGTACATTCTGTCTGAGCTTTGGCTCATACCTGCACAAGAGATGTGGCAGAGCCATTATCTTCCTCAGCTCTCTCTGCAGGTATTCAGGTCTGACAGCACAGGAAGCTCTTTTAGGCCGAGGGTTAAAATATTTGGGAAAAAAACCCCAACCTAATTAACAGTGGCAGGAAAATTCCTGTTTCCTTTGGATTCCGGGAGTCCCCTTTGCAGCTGCAGCGTTATGGCAGTTGAAGCATGACAAGGGCTATTAGCAAAAGCTCTTTTTTCTTTTGGCCAAGAAATAAATCCCTTTCTGTTGAAGCCAAACATGTTCCAGGTCGAGCGCTCAGTTGGTACAAATCAGCACAGCTCCACTGAATCCAAGGAAGCTGCACCAGACTCTGCCTGGGCTCCCTGCCCTGTTCCTACAGGGGATGTCAATGAATTTCAGCTGGATTAACAAAAACTTTCCTTCTAAAACTAGGAGAATCCTAGGAAATAATTTGCAGAGAAAAGCTTTTAAGTGATGGCTTGGTTCCACCTCTTCTACAGTAAGTAGTTGGGTTTGACAGTCAGGATGTTGGTTTTATGATTAAAATGAATGGGAAATTGGTGCCAAATTCCATGCAGGAACACTTCCTGGGTGGGGGGAGATCCTGGGTGTGCTTGGCTTGTTCTCACAGGAAAGCAAAGCTGGGTGCAGCCCTGGAGCTGCTGCTCCTCGCTCATTTGGCTCCTGGCTGAGACTCGGGGCAGTGCTGTGGCAAGATGCTCAGCTCCAGGGCTGCACTCTTTTCCCTCACGTCCCCATACGTCTCCCAGCAGAGGTTAGAAATATTCCCTGCCACGGCCAGTCCCAGGAGCAGCACTGGCAGCCTCTTGCCCTTGTCCTTGCTGCAGCTCTGTCTCTGGGCACGGTCAGATAACGTGAGTCCTGGCTTCCTGGGGGCTGGGGACAACCTCTGGGCAGCCACAACAAGAGCAGGCCCAGGCTTGGCTGAAGGCTTTAGGTTTAGCTAATGGGTGTCACCTCCAGAAGAGAGGCTGGAAAGGGAACTGGAGGAAAGGTGAAGGGCAGAGTTGGGTGTTTTGTTTTGCACTGAGGGACAGGTCCAGGCAGGCACGCCGAGCATCCCTGCTGCTCTTGAGTCAGACACGTTTGCCTGCCCAGATGTTGGCTCAGCCTCTCCTTCCAGATGCACAGCCAGGCTCCGGGTGGGTGCAGCGAGTCCCTCGCCCTTGGACTTTGCTGGTGCTTGTGCTGCCCAAATCCTGGCTCACCAGTCCCTGCTCCAGCCTCCTTTAACCCCAGCAGCCAGTCCAGCTCACATGCTGGCAGCAGCCAGGCAAACACAGAGGGAAGAGCTTTACACAGGGGCCAGGAACGACTCCAAACATTCATTCCTCCTGCCAGTGCAGCCTCCAGCCCCACAGACCACAGGGGCACAGAACCTGCACCTCCCCCCAGGCGTTTGCTGCCACTGTGAGTGTCAGCAGCTCAGCCCCCAGCCCAGGGTGAGGGTTCATGGGGCAGGGGCTCTGCAGGGAGCCCAGGACAGGGGTTTATGTGTCCCTGCACCCATGTGTGCCAGGGAGGGGTGGGCAGGTTCTGCCCATCGGGCTGCCAGGAGCCTCCCAGGTGTAAAGACCTGTGTCTGAGCCTGGCTGGAGGGAGTTATCACCCTGCCTGGCTGGGGCTGCAGGCTGGGACATCGCTCCCACCCGTGGGCTGTCACATCTGGGTGACAACCCATAAATCACCCTGGGGCCAGGCAGGAGGAGGTGGCTGGAGAGGCAGCAGGTCTGACTCTTCCCACAAAGAGCTCCTCGATACCATCTCCCACTCCTGCTCCCCAGACCCCAGGCTGCCCTATCACTGCTCTGCACCCCACTGCTGCCGAGCTGCTGACTCAGCAATAACCGCAGGGCTACAGCTCCTGATAAAACCCAAGGTCAAACATCAGGAGGAAATTTGGAGTGTAATAACCACCCCTAGCAAAGGGCACACCCCTTTCTGCATAAACAGAACTCGGTTACCTTTATAGAAACCTGCCAAAAAGGAGAAGCCTCCCTTGGCTTCCCACCCTCCAGGCACGGTGCTGGGCTGGAGGTGAAGCCCTGAAGCAGGAGGAGAGCTGCAGCTCCCACCCTCCCCATGCTGTCATCTGCTGGGCAGAACATTTGGGCTGTCCCGGGCTGGATCTGGTCTCTCACCCCTCAGGTACAGCATCCCTCCTGTCCCCGGCTCCTGCCTCACTCCACGAAGCCTCAGGGAGCAGAAGTATGGGAAAAGTGAGAGTGATCCCTCAATTAATAAAAAGGATAATTTATCTATCAAGCCTCTTCCTCTTCATCATCTGATATGGTGATACAGAGAAGCTAGAAAAACATGAAGTCCTTCAAGCACTTTTTAAAAAGGAAAAAATAACCCCAATTTTCTGGTCAGCCTTCCAAAGGCTCAAGGCTTGCACGCCACTCGAAGCTGGTGCTAGTGAGCTGTGCCAGAGTGCTGGAGCAGAGAGGTAGGACACAGAGAGCTCCCCAAACAGGGCCATCAAACGCCTCCATCACTCCGGACCCGAGGTGCTGTGAGTGTTCCCTGCTCTGGAAAGCAGTTTGCTTCAGCAGCTGCAAATCCACCACCTCTCTCAAATACCCGGAGTGGGGGCAGCCCCACTTAACCTGCAAGAACAAAACCAGAGGTTTTATGGGGATCACCTGGGCTCACACACTCCCAAACTGTAATTTGGGCTGGGCACTAATCTTTGGGCTTGTTCCTGTGTCTCTCAGGATAAGCTCTTGACATCAAAAGCATACCAGCCCTTGCTTATCCCCTTATTCACAGCAGACACGCTGCAACAGCACAGTGGCCCTATAAAAACAGGGCTGGGGTGGATCACTAATTTCTATTTTTCTTTTAAAATCTGATCTGCAGCTCCCTGAGGTTTTGATGTGCCTGTTCCTATTGCTGATTTCCATTAAGATCCTCAAAAAAACCCTGCAGAAGAAGAAGCACAGGGGGGTTTGTCAGCAGCAGGATGCTGGGGTTTGCATGGTTTCATCCAGAAACAAAAAGCATCCACTTCTCCGTGGCACTGAGCAGCTGCCAGTGCTGGGAAAAGGCTGCAAAGAGGGTGTGGACATGACATAGCATTTGCAGAAGATCATGCTTGAACTTCCAAGAGAGAGAAACTCTTTCCTGCTGCCAGATCATGCGGTAAACTCGGTGCTGTTAAACCCCCGTGAGTAGCTGTGGTTGTGCTGGGCTCCAGGCCCAGCTCCCCATGCTGGAGCTCACCCACAGACTCCCAGGGAATCCCCCCAGACCCCCCAACCCCTTCTCAGGGCCAGGAATCAGCACTCAGGGCAGTGGCTCCGGGTGCTGTCACTCACCGCTCGATGATGCTGTTGTTGAACTGGAGGTAACAAGTTGCAGCCCTCATCTGCTCCAGGAGCTCCTGCATTCTGTCAGGGACACGAGCAGCCCCTTACCCTCGAGCTGCCCCCCGAGGGAACACCTCCTGCAGGAGGGCTGGCAGAGCTGGCAGGGACACCCAGGGGTCACCCGGAGGGGGTTGTGCCCTCGGCAGTGCCCTCGCCCCGTTCCTCGTGCAGGGATGAGCAGGGGCAGGTCCCACCCTCCCCGGGGAGCTGGGCTGGCTGCAAAACCCCTTTCCAAAAGACTCACTGAAAAGCCATCTCCTGGCGTGCCTGGCTCAGCTGGGCAGGTGATGGTGCAGGAGGAACAGGGGCCAAACTCCATTGCTCCAGCTGGAGAAACCTGTCCAGAGCCTGCAGGGAGGGAGACACTTGGCAGCCCCTGGCATTCCAGGGGCTCTTTGTGGAGGTTTGACCACGGGTGCTGCAGCTCCTGCACCCTCCCTGCAGCCCCAGGCACAGCATGAGCACCCCAGGACAGAACCCTCAGGGAAGTGACACCCAGGTGGTCACACCCAGCTCCTCCTCCTCCTCAGGACAGACAAAATGCAATAGCCAAGGGGCCAGGGCATCTGCCAGGTGTCTGTGCTGCAGTGTGGCAGGTGAGAGGAGAGGCATCGTGGGGGCTGGAGGTGAAGCATCATTTCTCTCCTGCCATTGCTGTCGCCCAGGTACCGACCCCCCCGTGCCAGGGGTGCTGCTGCCAAAGCTTCTCCCACCCCTTGCTCCCACAGCGGGGCGAGGCAAAATCTCCCATGGGGATCACCCACAAAGAACTGTGGCAGGTTGCTTAAAAATACTCCTGTGTCTCCTACTTCTCACACTTGCAGTGGGTGCTGGGAAGCAGGGAGAAGGGAGCAGCAGGGTCCTGGGCAGGACCCCACGTGGGCACCTACACCCTGCAGGCAGTCCTGGCACTCCATCATCTCCACACTGCAGGTGCTGATGCGGTTGCTGAGCCTCTTCAGGTGCTTCTTTATCTCACAAACTTTCCTAGAAAGACAAACAATGACAAAATTCCTGTTCAAAATTGGGCAGCAGCGTGGATTGTGGGTTTTTTTGGTGTTTTAATTCTGTACTGCTTCCTCCACATCTTTCTGGATCTAAGTTAAAATCCTGAAGGAAAGCAAATGAATCACAACAGCATTGTAATTAGGGCTGCAGCTCTGCTAATAAGCACCATAGGTCTGGTTATCCAAGCAACACTAATGGCAAATTAATTAGGGAGAGTGTTGCTTATATGAGAGGCAGCTCAAGCCCTTCACTTCTGCCCTAAGTGCTGCACAAGCTGGTCCTCTGTGCCACGTGGAGGACTGAGCACTACTCATAAAGGCTCCTTGGCTTTGCATTTCCTTTTGCATCCTCTCCTTTTGCACTGGAAGTGTTAGAAAACCAGAAAAGTTCCTTGAGGCCAGGCTCTCTGCAGGCAGCACGATGGACACCAAGCCCAGAACAAGCAGCACCTCGGTGGGATGTGAGCTGGACCAGGATGAGGTGACCACTGTCCCCCCCTGCTCTGCCCCAGCCTCAGGAGTAAATCCCCCCATGAGTTTTGGGGGACTGACTGCCCTGTTCCTGCCAGGGTGAGGGGCCCTGGGGCCAGGCAGGTTGTGAGTTGTATATAAAAAGGTTTGGTTTGCTTTTAAAAAAACAAAAGGAAAGAATATTTAAGGTGAGCAATCCACCTCCAGTCCCCAGAAAAAGAGCCACCACACCACAAACCCTGGCTGCAAGCAGGAGGAAACTCAAAACAGGACAATTAAAACTGAAGTAACAATAAATCAAAAATATCCAGTGGTGACTCATGAAGCCTTCTCCCTAAGGACAGAAAAACAGGTACAAAAATACTACAGGGAAAAAACAAACACAAAGAAGCTTTTTTCCTCCCTGGGAGCCAAGGTACAAGCCCTGCTTGAGTGGGTTTCGTGGGGTCCAGACCCAGAGAGGAATCCCACCCTGAGATGAGGTTCCAGCTGAAGCCAAGGGGGGTTTCTCTGGGGAGTGATGGGAGGTGACTGTGGGAAGAGCTTCTGTCCCCAGAGCAAAACTCCAGCCTAAAAATCCCCCCTCCCCTTAAACCCTGTGCAGGGCTACACCACAGCAGAAACAGGGACCAGGTCAAAATCTGATTTCTGCAACATCCCCTTTCCCCTGCTCTTTGCCCTCCATCCCTGCCAGGTAATTCACCCATTGCATTACTCCCCAAACACCATTTAACAGAAAATCATTCCTAATAAGCAGATCTCTTTGTCTCAGTAGCAATTCTGTCCTGATAAAATAACCTCCCCCTGTTAGCATGTGAGGAAATCAGCTGCTTGAACTCAAGCTTGAACCAGGGGCAGGGGCTGGTACCTCATCCTGCTGCTGTGGAGGGCCAAGGCCTCCTGGTACTGCTGGACACAGTCATCCTGGAAAATCAACAGAACCTTCCTGGCCAGATGCCCTAAATTCACCCTAAAACCAGACAAAAAGGGAGAAAACTGTTATTTCCTTAAATGTATGAAAATAGACATCACAGTTTGCATGGCAGGAGACCTAGAGCTGGCTCCCAAATGGACAAGGAGGGACTGGATGCTCAGGGAGGAATTTTGCATCAGTGTTATAAATAAAACCTAATTATGATGGAGAGAAGAGGGAGGTTTGGGGGGCCAGGGTACCCAGGCTGGGATGCCCAGCTGGGCTGTGATCCCCATCCCCAAGACACTCCAGAGAATCCTGGAGTTTAAGGTAAATGTCCAAGGTTAGACTGAGGATTAATGAAGATAAAGGAGCTGCCTGTTAAATTTCACCATCCCAGGTATATGTTGAAGTGTGCATGTTATTTCTTGCCCATGTTAAATTCCCCTCATTTGAGTGAAAACTGAAAGGAGGATTTTTAAAGCCAGCAAAGCCATCAGACACTTTACTCCCACTGAAAGTTAAGCAGAGATGAAAACATAGACTTCCTAAATCAGCACCTCAGCAAATAAATGGCCACAAACAAAGTACTGTGTGAGCCACAGCCTGGGATAAGCACATCCCACAGTCCAGCACAGGGATCTGGCCCAACAGCCACTCCCTGTGCCCAGGTCTGCAGGGGTTTGCTCACATCTTCATCTGAAAAGGCCTGGAGCTTGAAAACTTTGCTGTGAAAGGTCCTGCACTGATGAAGCATCACAGGAGCCACTTGCAGGTGCCCTCTCTTAACATTAGTGACCCTGGGACAATTTACATCCCTGTGGGATCACACTGGAAACACCAAACACCTGCCTGGCTGCAGGTCCTAGAAAGGGGAGAGGGTTGGGACTTACTTATCCAGCTTGTGTATCTGCTCCTCGTTGTAGCCCAGCCCTGGGGGGGAAAGATGCTGGTCAGCACAACCCAGTAAAAGGGCAATTTCACAACACACAGAGCTCACCCCAGGGGCTTTTCAGGGCTGCAGCCCCCAGGACTACTCTCATGGCACAGAACTAACCACTAAACCCAGCAGAAGGGAATTTCTGGACCAGCAGAGGGACGTTCCTGCTGCAGCCCTGTGCCCCTGGGGCCACCACCCCGCCACTTACGCAGACACGTCCTGGCCTTCCTGAACTGCTTGTAGATCAGCTGCATCTTCTCCAGGCAGCATTCCATCTGCTGGATGCTGAAATCGGGGCAGAGAAGGAGGAGTGAGGCCCCCCAAGAGGAAGGGTATGAGGTGGGGGTGAAGGGTGTGCCCAGCCAAGCAGGGGGTTGGGGAAAGCTGGCACTACAGACCTCTTGTCTTCGTGCACTTGTTGCCTGTGCTTCACCAGCTCAGCCAAAATGCTGTCCAGTGCCCCTTGAAAGTCAAAGATGTTGTGGGAGCACTGAGAGAGCTCCTCGTCGACCTGAGGATGAGGAGGAGAGGTTGGGGCTGGCTGCTCCGAACGCTGCCTGTGGCCGTGGCTGCTCCCCAGGGCTCACCCTCTGCAGCCTTGTCTTCACCATGGCCACGTCCTTCAGAGCTGGCACCCCACTGCCTCCAGGAACAGCCTCGTACCTGAGGAGGGGCAGAAAAGGAGTGTTCCTCAGCAGGGTGCAGGCCAGAGGCAGCTGTCAGCTGGGCAGAGGCTGAGAGAGTTGGGCTCGTTCAGCCTGGAGAAGAGAAGGTTCCAGGGAGACCTTCTGGTGGCCTTTCAGCACTTCAAGCGGCCTAGCAGAAAGATGGGGACAGACTTTATAGCAGGGCTCATTGCAAGAAGACAAGGGGTGATGGTTTGAAGCTAAAAGAGGGGGGGAATTTCGACTAGATAGAAGGAGGAAATGTTTGACACTGAGGGTGCTGAGCCCCTGGCCCAGGCTGCCCAGGGAGGTGGTCACTGCCCCATCCCTGGAGCCATCCCAGGGTGCTGGATCAGAGCCACAAGATGCAAAGTGCTGAGCAGGTAGAAACTCACCCTTGTTGTGCCCAATTTGTTCCAAAATTGTTAGCTTCATACTGCTGGCTTTATGCCAGATCAGATGTTGTCTCCCTCCCTGCAGCTGGCACGAGAGCCCAACGCTGCCTAAGTCAGCAGAAATGGGGCTGCCCCAGCCCGTGGTGGAAGGGAGGACTAAGCCAGGAGCATCCAGCTGCAGCATTACTGCTCTTGGCACCACAGC